>NC_133530.1:63491307-63643599 GCF_048544455.1 Silene latifolia | reverse complement strand
TAAACATCACTAATTGCATGAGAAGATGATATTCCAACTTTACCTACACCGATGATCTTACCCTTCTTGTTGTCACCAAATGTGACCTTACCTCCATCGAAGGGTTCAAGTGAAAGAAATAAGTTTATATCTCCAGTCATGTGCCTTGAGCATCCACTGTCAAGGTACCATAGATTATTTTCTTTCACCACAACCTGCAAAATGATTAGATACAGTTTTTAGGTACCCAAGCTAAGTTGGGTCCTTTGACGTTAGTCACTCTAAAAACTAGGTCTTTTCTAACCCAAACCCTTTTTATGACTTTACGTTTTGGAGGCGAATGGGTTTGTTTAGGAACCGTCTTTGGTTGAGTTATGGGTTCCTTATGTCGTGGTCTTTCAGGTTGTTTGGGGGGGAGCTTTGGTTTTGAAGGGCTCAGGTGTTTGTTTTGATTTGGTAGCCTTCTTGAAATCGAAGCTCATATCGTAAAACCAACGATGATCATTGTTGCGTTTTTCACTGGTACTTGGTTCAGATGGGGTATTGACGCTTTCCTCGAAGATAGTGTCAGATGCTTTGACAAAGTTAATTCCTTTACTTAAATCCTGAGCATATTTGACACAATTTTCTTGGATATGTCCAGTATGACCACAGTAATTGCAAATCAAGTATTCAGGTAAATTTGTATATTTTCTCCTTCTGAAGTCTCGTTCGGAAGGGGTTGATTTGCATTTAGAGTGATCTCTACGACCGTAGCACTCGTGTCCTAATCCCATTTTCATGTTATTATCTGATTGCTCAGTTAGGAAATTTAGAACACGTGTGCTACCTTCCCATTTCTCATGAACTTTTCTAGCATGCAAAAGTAATTCCTTTAGGGACTCTATTTCTTTGTTGCATTTGGAATGGTCTGACTCTACGACTTTTGGAGGATGAGTCTCTTTATAATTGTCACGAAAGTTCTGGAATCTATCATTAAGAACTCGTACCATCTCGGTATGCGTTCTTTTAGTATTTAAAAGAACAGTCTTAGATTCCTTTAATTGCTGAGTTAGAGATTCAAACTCCTTCTTTTGATCTGTGATCACGGCTTCTCTAGCCGTAGCCTTGGTCTCAAGAAGCTCTTTGACTTTCCTCAATTCCAATGTTATGGCTTCACTAGCTATAACTTTGGCTTGAAGATGCTTAATGTTGAGTTTTAGGTCTGAGGTTATAGCTTCATTAGCTATAACTTTAGACTCAAGAACCTTCTTCTCGATTTGTCGAATCGAAGTTGTAGCTATATTAGTTTGTAACTTTAGATTTGAGCTTTTTGGCCTTTTCCTTAAGGAGTTGATTCTCTTCAGCAATATCGAGAATTTGTTCTTTCAAATCTTTCAATTCCATCTCTTGTTCGTGACACTTATCAAGAGATTGCTCAAAATATTCTATTAAAGCATTCTTAGAAAGTTTCTTGACAATCTTCTTAAGTTCAAGATAGCTTACCTCTTCTTCTTCTTCTGAATCGGAATCTCCTAGGAAGCAGCAGTAGGAGTCCACACTATCTTTGTCATTGTCTGAGAAGAGGTCAAGGCTGACGTTGCTTAAGCATAGGTTAGCAACTTCTTCTTCTTCTGATGCTTCGTCGTCCTCGAGGTCTAGATCTCCCCAACAAGATGCTATCATCACTTGCTTGAATTCCCTTTTAGTCTTCTCACGTTTTGCTTTGTCCTTAATTTTCTCCCATGTGGGACAATCCTTAATCATATGACCGGATTCTCCACACTTGAAGCATCCTCTATTAGCAAACGTATTTTTGACTCAAACTTTCTTATTAGAGAACTTATTATTATTGTTATTGAACGATTTTGCTTGCTTATTTCTGAAAATGCGTTTGTTGAATCGTTTAGCAAACAAGACCGTTTTGTCCTCTATTTCTACATCTTCTTCTTCCTTAGCGAGAGCTTGTAGAGCCATGCTCTTCTTATTCTTGGACTCGGCCTCATCGTCATCCAGGACGAGTTCATGAGCCATAAGAGCACCAATGAGTTCTGCATAAGGGAGAGAAGTGAGAACTCTTACTTCTTCCATAACCGTGACCTTGGGACGCCATTTCTTGGTTAAACTCCTAAGTACTTTTCTAGCAATATCCTCGGAGTTGAAAGTTTTACCAAGATTTTTGAGCTCATTGACTATAGTAGAAAATCGTCTTTGACATGCTATCAAGTGATTCATTATTTTCCATTCTAAAGAGTTCGTATTTTTGAATCGCAGTCAATACGATATTTCCTTACAACCGACGTTCCTTCATAGGCCAATTCAAGACCATCCCATATTTCCTTGGCGAAGTACAAGAAGAAAAAATGATCGAATTCGATCGATGTCATGCCGTTTTGTAACAGGCTTATCGCTTTCGAGTTTTTCTCAGCCTTCTTGTAATCAGCCTCCACATAGTCTTCTTCTTTTTTCTCATAGGTAGTGCCTTCCGAAGATGCGACCAAGATTTTATGTGGTCCGTTCTTTATAATCGTCCAGCACTCCCAATCATGTCCTTTTATGTAGTGTGTCATCATGTTTTTCCAAAGTCCATAATTCTTCCCATCAAAGACGGGACACTTAAGATACTTGGAATCCATTTCACACGTGATAGGCAGCGGAATAAAAATAAAATAAAAAGATAAAAAGATAGACGGATCTTGCCTCTTTGTGGTTAGGCAATCAAGAGCACGAGGCTCTAATACCAATTGAAGAGTCTATCACACCCGAAATACTCGAGAGGGGGGGGGGGTGTTGAATTGAGTATTTAAAAATTATGCGTACTTTTTATTTTATATCAAGGTAATTAATTACTTAAAGTTTATTGATTAAACTTTAACTAATTAATTAATTGATTATGAACGTAATGAAACGACAGAAACGAAAGATGCAAAGACACACGATATTTGAAGTGGTTCAGCTTCACACGTCGAAGCCTACGTCCACTATTCTCGATTAATAATTTTAGTACCTTACTCCGGATTACAAAATTATCAACCCAACTCGTATAGTTAACTCTAACTATAACTCGATTTGAATATCACTAGATATTCGATTTGACTATCTTAAGTTACTAAGAAAGCACTTGATTGTTCTTCTAAGTGTTCACACCATTGAACGAGTAAGAAACAATATGAAGTACTATTATCTTATGACATAACCTTTAAGAAAGACAAGCAATTTGAAGAGCACGACTTTTCGTAAATATTTTCTAAAACAAAACAATAAAACAATTAAGAATTAAACTCGAATATGTTTTGCAAAGTTTGTTGTATTTCGAAAAGCTTGGATAAATGAAGAATGATCAATTGTATTTATAGTAGAAGTGGGTACTAGGGTTTGCACGAAACCCTAGGATGCCGTGAGATAGGCGGCAAGGGTATAAGAGATAAATTTTTATCTCTTCCCTAATTTTAATCCAAGATATTATAGTTTAAGTAAATAAGATAAAAGTAAATCTTATTTAACAAGTAAAACTATATCTTTAAGATGTTAGGATAAGTAAACAAATCAAATCATATATTATAAAGATAGGGAAATATCTTATATAAATATAAGCTAGATTTGATTAGATAGATTACTTAAACACAACCACCTCACACGCCCCAACGGTTTTAGCTTCACTACCAAACCCTAGGCCCGTGTCCAATCTTGGATAAAACCTATCTTCTTGGATTAGGGTTAGATTATATAGACTAGCAAACCCTAGGTAGCATGACGACCCATAAGTCGTTTTACTAACCAATAGGAACATGCAAGTTACCAATTATAATAACCCATAATTCAACTCTACTATATACACAAAAGATTTCGAAATATGTTTAAAAGAATTTTATCTTTTGAAAAATGATTTTAAAACTATTAAAATCGTGCCTTAAAAATGCTACCTAAAGTTATAGTAGAAACAGCTATAACTTTAAGTTTGGTTAGTAAAGTTATAGGTGAAATAGCTATAACTTTACTTCCCAATACTCTTATCTTTAAGATACCGTCATTAGATGAAGACCTATACTAACTAATCTTCCTGGAGATCTTCAGTAAAGGATCTTCTCTTTATCTTGACCAAAAGCTCTTCATCTTGAGCTTTGTTAAAGACTTGATCTAGCCTTTTGCTTGAATGATCATCATACTTGAAACTTGTTACAATTGCTTATGATGCTTTAAGAACTTCCAATGTTATAGCTCAAGTCAAGTTATAACATGACTTGAATGACGCTTCACAAATCTTTAATGTTATAGCTAAGAGAGCTATAACATTACTTGCTAAGCTTGTAAACCTAAGTTAATCTAACAAAGACTAAACAAACAATTACAAGCAAGAGTATATGAAATAAAGCACACACTTGTCATTATCAAAACTTAATCATATATCTATATGGTCCAACAGGTAGATTAGTAAATAGCATTGCTAAGTGTTTAGTAGGGAAATGCAAGTCCCGAAGGAAATGCGCATATCACGTTGCTAGTCCTACCACGATACGCTCGGATCAGTTTGAAGCACGGTTGGTTCGGCCAAGGAATCCGCTCGGATTGGCATCGGGACGCCCAGATCATGGGGTTCTGAGACGCCCGTCATGGGAGCAAGACGCTCGGATCATGGGGTTCTGAGACGCTCAGATCATTGGGCAGAGTGCTTCTCTCTTTTAATGTCTAAAAATCCGCTCGTCTTGCAGGGGAGACGCTCATCTTGGGTCTGGGGACGCTCGTCTCGAGTCTCGAGACGCGCGGATTGGTGGACAGCTTGTTTATTTGAGCTCGGATTGTGAAACGGACGTTATTTCCTCATCCAGACTCCTATTGGAGTGATTAAAAAGCCTAGACCACTTGATTTTTCGACGCCGTTTCATCTAGCATACTTTCAGAGCCAAATGGGCAACTCTTGGTTTGGTTCCGAACAATTTTTTCTTGTAATGGCTTCCTTCTCGTCATCCTTGCTTTTAAGCCTACGATCCTTCTATATACTCTTTATTCCTACATCCTTGGTCATCATTCTTGCCTTATCTTCATACTAGTCCATCCAAGATCATCAACAACCTTCCCAATATGCACAAGAGACGGGAATTCTGCCTCATTATCTTCTTTCCTACAAGACATATACAATGCAATAGGAAAGCAAAAAAAGGAAGGAATTGACGGATAAAATGGTCATGAAATGCTATATTAGTATGCAAAATGTGTCCAATTAGGGGACTAAATGTTCGCAATTAAGAGTCACATCACCCTCTTGTGTAAGAAAGGACTGTCTACGTATCCGCCTGAGAAGGTGACATCAAACCATGCTCGAAGTTCGAAATATTTTGTAAATTTATTTGAGTTTTATGGTTGTATTATTCTTGTATGAGAAAGGACTGCCTACGTATCAACCTAAAAAGGTGAAATCAAACCATGGTCGTAGTTCAGGTGTTTTGGTTTGAGTGCAAATGGATGTTGCCTTTGACAGATCAAAGGACATTTGAAACGGGGCAAGGTGCCGCAACTAAGACTCGATAAAACATGCAATGTCAATTCAGAATGCGTTGAGGAACTTGAATTGAAAGGATTAAGGTGGTCGCTAGTTGTAAAACTGGGGTGAGGTTTTTGGTCGCTAGGGTTCAAGGGTAGTATTTCTTGAGTTGGTGCAGGTTGGTCGGGATTGTAAAATCCTCCCCGTCTAGGTCACTCAGTCTCACTGCGCCCCCCGAAATTATTTCCTTGACCAGATATGGCCCGGATCAATTGGGTTTGAATTTCCCCCTCGGATCGACGGGTAGTGGTGCTCGAACCGACTTGAGGACCAAGTCGCCTTCTTCTATGTTTCTGGGTTTGTCCTTTTTGTTGAATGCCCGTTCTATACATCGTCGGTATAGCTGGACGTTGTGCAAGGCATTGAGCCGCCGCTCGTCTAGAAGCGTGAGTTGTTCGAACCTTCGACGGGTCCATTCCACCTCAGGAACTTGACTCTCCAACAAGATGCGTAGAGATGGGACCTCCAACTCTACCGGCTGAATCGCCTCCATACCGTATGTAAGGTAGAAGGGTGTGGAGCCTGTGGGTGTTCGAATGGAGGTTCGATATCCCCAGAGTGCGAATGGGAGTTTGCTCGGCCAATCGCGGTAATTATCTTACATCTTTTTTATAATGGTGACAAGAGTTTTGTTTGCTGCCTCTAATGCTCCGTTGGTTTGGGGACGATAGGGGGATGATCGATGTCGTTTGATCTTGTATTTGTCCAGCAATGTTTCCGCCCAGAAGTGAGAGCCTTGATCGCTGATAATTTCATGGGGTACCCCATATCTGCAGATGATGTTGTCCTGATGAACTTGGCCACTTGTTTGGCGGTCAAGACTGCATAGGACTGTGGTTCTACCCATTTGGTGAAGTAGTCGATGGCGACGAGGACGAAGCAATGCCCTTTAGTGCCTATCGGGTTGACTTTTCTGATGATGCCGATGCCCCAGGCCGAGAAAGGCCAGGGTGATGTCATGGTGTATAAAAGGGATGGTGGTATATGTTGTATGATGGCGAAGATTTGGCAATTGTGGCAATGTTTGACGTAGTTGCAGCAATCGGCTTCAATGGTAGTCCAGTAGTAGCCTAACCACATGATTTTTCGGGTCAGCATCATTGTGCTCATGTGAGGGCCACATTCTCCATCGTGGACCTCTCCCATGACTTTTGTAATGGTTAATGCAAAGGAGAAGAATCCCTTGGGGTGTTCTTTTGTATAGTTGTTCCTGGTTTATCATGAATTGTGATGCTAGTAAACGGATGGCTCTTTGTCATCTTGTATCAGAGTTGGGAGGGAATTCGTTTTTGGTTTTGTAGTTGAGGATGGCTTGGTACCAAGGTTCGACATGGTTTTCCTCGTCGTTGTTGATGGCGCAGATGTGAGCTGGCTTACTCCTTCTCTCGACGCATAGGGGCATCGATGTCATGTTGTCAGGTATGTTGACGAGCACGACAAGTTTTGCCAGGGCATCCGCAAATTGATTTTCCTCTCGTGGTAAGTGAAAGTAGTCGACTTGGTCGAAGAATTCGGCCACTTGATTGAGTTTTGCATGGTAGGGTGCTAAGCCGTCGCTTCGGATTTTCCATGATCCGGACACCTGATTGATGATGAGTGAGGAATCGTCGTGGACCCTCAGCCTCTTGATGCCAAGTGTTATGGCTGCTTGTAGGCCGATGAGGCATGCTTCATATTCGGTGGCATTGTTGGTGACGGCGAAGTCTAGTTTGACTGAGTTCAGAACATGTTCTCCCTCTGGCGATATTAGAAGTATTTCTATCTCGAAGCATCTCAGATTTGATGCACCATCGAAGTATAGGTCTCGTGAGTCAGAGTCGGCACAAAGGATGTCTTTGTCAGGAAGTGATCATATGTCGGTCGTTGGGTCCTCGTTGATGGAATTTCCTGCTAAGAAATTGGCGACTTCCCTTCCCTTGATAACCTTGAGGGGTACGAACTTGAGATCAAATTCGGATAGCATGAGCGTCCATCTAAACAGCCTTCCATTTAGTACGGGTTTTTCGAAGATGTATTTGACCGGGTCCATCTTGAAGTAGATGTGAACCGTGTAGCTGAGAATGTAGTGTCGCAGCTTCTTTGTTGACCATTCTAGGGCAAGGCATAACTTTTCCAGTTGAGTGTCCGTTATCTCATACTCGATGAACTTTTTGCTGATGTAGTAGATGGCTCGTTCTTCGCCATTGACTGTTTGTGCTAGCATTGCCCCATGGTTGTGCCGGTGACAGTCAGGTATAGGGATAAGAGGATTCCTTATTGAGGTGGCATGAGGACAGGAGATTTGAATATGATTTCCTTTATCCTGTCGAAGGCCTTTTGACAGTCGGCGTCCCAATCGGTGTGATCGGAGGCGCGAAACTTCTTGAAGATTGGTTCACAAATCATGGTGAGCTTGGCTATAAAGCGGCTGATGTATTGAACTTGACCGAGAAATCCCCGAATCTCCTTCTCATTCTTAGGCCGAGGCATTTGTTGAAGGGCTTTGATTTTGGTTAGATCAATCTCAATGCCTCTCTTGCCGACGACGTGTCCCAGGATTTTTCCGGAGGTGACCTTGAATGTACACTTCTGAGGATTCAGTCTCATGTTATATTTACGCAGATGAGCGGAGAATTTCGAAGGGCGCTGATGTGGCCGTCTCGTTTCTTTTATTTGACAATCATGTCATCGACATATACCTCTACCTCCTTGTGCATCATATCATGTAGGAGCGTGGTGGCGGTTCTTTGGTAAGCTGCTCCGGCGTTGATGAGGCCGAAAGGCATGACCGTGTAGCAGTATGTACCCCACTGTGTAGTGAATGCAGTTTTGTGCATGTCTTCCTCAGCCATTTTGATCTGGTTTTACCCAACATACTCATTCATGAATAATAGTAGGGCGTGCTCGGTGGTATTGTCCACCAGGATGTCAACATGTGGCAAAGGGAAGTCGTCTTTTGGACTTGCTTTTTCAGATCCCTGAAGTCGATGCAAACCCGAATTATTCCGTCTTTCTTGGGTACAGGGACAATGTTGGCCACCCAGTCAGAGTATTCAGACACTTTGATGAACCCAACTTTGAACTGCTAATCTACCTCTTCCTTGATTTTCAGGGCGCATTCGGCGCAACTTTTGCTTTACGGGGTTTGCTCCGGGTGTGATGAGTATCCTGTGCTCTGTAATTTCCCTATCGATCCCAGGCATGTCTTTGTAGGACCAGGCGAATACATCCTTATATTCGCGTAGGAGGTCAATGAACTGTTGTCTTTCCGAGGAGTCAAGGGTTATCCCTATCCTAAGTTCTTGAGGTGTTTTATCGGTTCCTACGTTAATAGGTTCGGTCTCCTCAAGATGGGGGTCCTAGTTTCATTTGTAAAGTTCTTTGGCGAGGTGATGTGGGTAGTCACTCAAGTCAAATTCCTCATACTCGTTCAGAATTGCATTGCAGTTAAATTAAGACGAGTCGTAAGCAAACCTAGCGTTCATTAAGTCAATTTGAGCGAAAAGCTCGGATAGGAAAGACATCTCATGGGCAGTCAGAGACGACACAGTGGTGTAGGTGGCCCCTGGAACAAGCTTCAGGTTGCTACCTTCCATGGGAGTGGGGATGACCCTAGTTGATTCAACCTCTGAAGCAGCCACAAGTTTGTGATAAAACATGGGAAGGGGACTCCGACTAGGACATCATGAGTGCTAGAAGCTAAGACAGACTCTGACTCAGACTCAGACTCAGACTCTTCTTTACTTCCCTCTTTGAACATAGGGCCTTCTCCAGTTGTAATCTTGAGAATGCGACCTTGACGATCGGTCCATTTGACAGTTTTCCTCCAGCCTTGTGTGGCTTTCTCTCGGTCAGTATCGTAGATTAAGGCGATGGGGTCAAACTGGTTGTCCTTTAGAGCAATGTTGATGATGTCCTCATAGCCGAGGTTCTTGATATTTTCGTCCCCGAAGAAGAGACTGACGGCTTGTCCGTCTTGGCATGGGGTTGACTTAGACTTGGTCGGTGTAGCTTTGGTGTTGTCGGGGATGAAGTAGCAGTCTTCAAAGACTTCTACACCCGGGTGTCTGCCTTGGCTACAGAATCATAGATCGGCTCAGGAAAGCCGTGGTAAAGCTCGGATTCTCCCTCGGGGACGAAGTATCCATTGAGAGTTAAATGATAGGGGCGGAGGATGACTCTGTGCTTCTTGCGCTTCCGTATTAGGAGGTTCATTTCCTGGATGTCTTCGTCGGTAGCTTCATAGCCTAACTCGAAAGGGATGTTAAGGACTTTAGCCTCTTTCAAGGGAGGCAAGGTGCTCTTCGGCGGGTTGAAGGGTAGACCCGGGAAATAGCCCTAGCGCATCAGGATGTGGTTGACTGTGAGGTTGGAGAATGGATCACAATTAAAAGGTGTTGATTCACCGATTAGGGCATTCACAGCTTGGAATCCCCACATTTCACTGTCGTCCTCCTTAATGGCTTGGGAGGCTATTCCCTTTTTCATGATAGCCTTGATCGTGGAAGCGGGGATTGTGATTGTCTTCCCGTTGAAAGGGTGTAACACCCCCATATCCAAAGGAGCCTTAACTAGGCCTTCCTTAGCATATAAGGACATTACCATCTCGGTTGCCCGAGGACAGTAATAATCAAATGTCGATAAAAGAACTATTATGTTATATTACAAGTGTTTTAAACCAACTGATGATATAAAAGATACAACTCAAAGATTACTTGCTATAACTATCAAATCTCGTGAAGACTCATCCAACCACCGCCCGAGATAAAATACGATAAGCCAAAACAACCAACAACTGACTCCAAAATCAATGACATCAACACACCTAAAGCATCACAAACCTAACAACCACCGAAACCAATGTAACCACCAAACACACTACAAGCACACCCACACCTGCAAGCTCACCATAAGGGATCACGGCGGACACAAAAAACAAGAAGACAACCACACAAGGTCAAGATCGAGATAAAATACAAACAATCGCAAAGCCAACAACAACCAAACAATACAATGTAACACAACCAGCCACACACAAGCACACCCACACCGATCAATCTCCATCACCGATCGTCCACTGGACCAACATCTATTACTACCAAGCAAACCCTAATCCACCTACGGATGGGGGGGGACCGCACTATGCCGTACCCACCAAATCCCCGCTCATCATACCGAGCGATAACCCTGTCCCATTAATGTGCACATCCCCTTCCGTGGCGGGTTCCACGAAGGGCGAAACTAGGGCGTGAAGCCACTCCCTTCGCAAGTGACTCCACTCACGGGAAGACACGACCAAGAGCGCATCTCGAGAACCGAGAGACAAACAATCGCAATCACAATACAACAAACAACCGTCGCATACGAATACGACAACACCCAACAACCACAATACAATACCACAACAACCGACACACTAAACCATCTACGAGCCGAGTAGGCGAACCTACCTTTAAGCAAAAATTTTGTAATTAAACAACCAATCCATGCCAACATACAACATATCCAGCAATCAAGTAAAGCCTATAACCATAACACAACATCTATTACTACCAAGCAAACCCTAACTGTAAACACAAAGATACGGATGATGATGATGACATACCTATAAAGAGAAATCCGGCAAAAGACCGCTACCCGACTCAAACTATGCTCTCCTAAGGCACAAGGACCCTCAAAAGGCTTCCATGGAGGTTTTATGGTGAAGGGAAGGGAAAGAGGCGACTGAAGGATATGAGGAATGAGGCGGAAATGATTTGCAGATTTAACAAGACGCGATTAAAAACCCTCGCTGAAAACTCGATACTCGATCGAGTACCCCACATACTCGATCGAGTGGCCCCCTACTCGATCGAGTAACCACGCTACTCGATCGAGTAGCCTCTACTCTATCGAGTACCATTCATAACTCGTAACCTAATATGGCTTTGGCACGCACTTCTAAGAACTATTCCCGCTCCCAAGGTTGGTCAACGGGTCTCTAAAAGGGCGGGTATTACAGTCTTCCCCCCTTAAAAAGAACTTCGTCCCCGAAGTTCAACTCACCTAACTCTACGCACAAGACACGGGAAGACACGACATCACTATCCTTTCGACACAAATCACCTACTTCCCTTAAACGCCATCCCCCATGTCATCATATCATCATTATCTAACGCTCTATTCATATCGACTCTTACAGCTATCATATAAACATCATCATTATCAATTGTCACTCTATATGTATACATCCACCCTTACAAACTATCATATATAAAACATCATTCTCGCAATACGAACCAGCACAAACGACGATCACCCATCATATGGTAACAACTATCGACCCGAAACATATCTCATAACTAATACCACCATGTTACTCAACAACGCGATTCTATTACGACACATTGCACCACAACTATCACTTTATGACATACTATCACATTCACTTCAATGAACTAAAGTAACCACTTACACTTCATATAAGCAATGTGATCAAAGTACTAGAAAATTTTGTAATTAAACAACAAAACATTATAAACGAATAACATCATAACTTCAAAATCAGCCTTTTTATTTTGCGACATTACTCTTCCCCTCTAAAAAGGAACTTCGTCCCCGAAGTTCACCACCAAAATTACCACACATATTACCTATTACTTGCATCACAACATAAATTAGAACCATATTATTTATTATGGACATTACTCACTAAGCTTATACTCGTTAAATTAGAAATCATACATAATCCACCGCAATAACTAGCCGCCGTCGATGAAGCATGTTAATATCGTATGCACAAGCGTATGAAAAGATGTAACTCCGGCGCATAGATCGTAATATGGCGGATGTAATATTAAAGCCACAAGAGACCATCACTACTCCACTATTTGTTACGGATATGTATATAAAACTCAAACCCAACCAAATCGTGACACTAGCACACGACTTCTATGAGTATTATAAATGTGTTTGATTGGGAGCCACGACGACACTCTCAAGTGACGGTTCAAAGGTGTTACTACGCACTAATAACCACGTTAAACATCAAACTTGCAATTATAAAACAATTGAACACTTTTAATTTTTGAAAACTTCCCATTTCACAATGAACTTCAATTGCCACAATAAACCACTTTCACACTTACCCACAACAAAGAGTGCTAAACAAATGCTAGAAGAGAGCTTGATCGATTGATCGAGTATGTAAGGGTACTCGATCGAGTGCCATGCTACTCGCTCTTAATCTTTGTCGAGTGTCTTGGCTACTCGATCGAGTAGCAACGAGATCGAACGCTCCCTTTTTGCCACACCTATAGCTACTCGAAGAGTATGGGGGTACTGGAGCCAATGATCGAAGTACCTATAGGTCAGAATTTTGGGGAACCTGCCATAATCACATATATATATACCAAATCGTCACATAACTTGAGTCGGAATGACCTCCCAACTCATAAAATCCTTGGTTTGAACAAAGTCAAAGTAGTAAATCCGGCCTTATGGCCAAGCATAAAAATCCGAAAAATAAAAGGTCCTAACAACCAACAACTACCAACATCCACGACCGACAATCATAATCAAGATAAAGAAACTAGGAGCATCACTCCTCCTGCTGCTGCTTATTCAAGCTCAACCATCAACTCATCTCCTCCACCATCACCTCCCGAGGTGCCCGCTCCCGATGACCCGATGCCTACATCAACTCCCGCTCCCACTCCCAACAACGCCTACATGCCATGGGGTCAAACCACCGTAGGGAAAGGACCGAGGCGTCCCTCAATAAAAACACCCCCTTTCTCCCTCATTTCCTCATCCACTCCGTAAGAGTGGAAGACCCCACTATAGTCCCCAACGCCACTCCACCAAACCGGATGCGGTCCCTCGGTCCCTATCCCCCCAAGAGTGTACACCATCTCATGCATATTCCCGAGTGTCAAAGTAGATGACACTCTCTCTTGGGGACTTCTTCCATGCTCAAGTAGCTAGATCGCGTCTCCCGGGGTATCGAGGTAAGGTTAGCACGGGAAAGGACGCTGTTGCTGGTGTGGTGCTACCGGCCGTGGCCTAGTCTCCGCGGTCCTCTCTCTCACTCTGCGGGGTCCTCTCCCTAACCTGGGTCTCTCCTCCCTGACCGCCGCGTTCTCCCCCTTCTTTGGCTCGAGCATCACCTCTAGGATCGCGTCATAGATGAGGTAGGTCAACTCAAGATGGGAGTGTAGAATGGTTCAAAGGGTTGCTCGATCGGGATGGAAAATACACGTCATCGTCCTCCTCCTCCTCGTCGGAGTCAACAATCAAATGTCTTCCTACCACCCACCTTACCCCTTTCCACTCTAACGGCTCGGTCGGTGGAAGGTGCTCAGGAGCCGGAATCCCCATCCAACTCACGCCCCATACCCTCCAAGCCAACCGAGCTCTTGTTCTTACCAAACTAGTCGGCCGATGGAGTTCTCAACCACTTCAAGGAGGAAGTCGAGATAGTAATCACGGTCCATGGTAGGCACTCATGGGTAGCCGACGAAAGAAGCCTACTTCACCACTTCCATTTGTATGATACCCATCTTCCCCCTCTTTTATACCTTTATATTGCATCTAGTATAGTATTTAGCTTGCACATACTCCGAAGAAGCCTAGGAGGTTAGCTTTTTAGCTAGTTCATAGTACACTTCGAGTGGCGATAGCGCCACAACTCAAAATACCGAGAAGAGGCGGTTTAGCCATCAAGTCAAGGGCATTCATTCATATCATTGATTTTTACAAACGATGGAAGGAGCATTAAAGACCACTTTTTTTCGAAAAATTGCCCTTTCCTTGGGTTCAAGTAAGACATCGAGAGTAACACCTCATAGTTGTTCATCTCCTTTTTCCTCTTTATGTTAATGACGATATCCGGTCGATCATAAAGGAGGTTCGAGAGGGAACGAAGAAAGATCCTCAATGTGACATGCTTTGAACATCATTAATCGACATGTTACTTGAGGTGGGAGTGTCATGGTTTTCCCATGGTTTAAGGCCTAGGTCGTGGTGTGATAACAAGGCATTAGGCATCCATCCATCCATCACATCGCATTTTTGTCATCGGGAGGGATATCGAGTGATGGAGTCCTTGGGAGGCTTGGCCGACCCAAGGTGAGAAGCAAATTAGTCCATAGAAAGCAAGAAACTCAAATGCTATTCATCAACCGAAACTCAACGGTTTTTCCATCTTATCCATTTTTGTGCATGGTAGAGGGGGTGGGTCATAGCTAAAGGAGCTCATAAACTCCAAGGTGAGAAAAGGGTAGGAATGTTTCCTCAGGCCTATACAACCCCTTCCCTTGTAGATAATTTCCGTAAAACCCAAAGTCTCGAATAGATGACGGACATTCGTCTCTATTCCCAACTCCTCCAAAAGTGTAGTATCTATACACCTCGCCGGACCTCATTTTTTAGCGTTTTTGCAAAACTACAAAACGTTCTCTCTATGTTTTGAAATCGACAAACACAACAAAAGGGTATTCCTAACTACGGGTACCACGGGTTCACTCCCCTCCCCAATCTCAGCTCTCCGATCCGTGTCACCCTCCCCGTTTACTCCGACGGGGTCCCTACGTTCGGTCTCGGCATCGCCCTTCCCTGGAGAATGTTTGAAAAGATATGATTTTAAACAAACTTGCATAAACATGTAAAGCATATACTTCACGTAATTGAACTTAGATGCAAAACTAAGTACACACTTTCACCAGTAATTTCCCAATTTGATAAGCACATTCTGTTTATCGCTACTCATGTTTACTAGTTGTGAAAAGTTTATCATGATGAATACACATGCTCAACAAATTCCAACATCCTAGAATGATTCTAAGGTCACTCCATACACACTCCTAATAACATGTGAGGCATTTGTACAAGCTCATGGAAAAGTAACTTAGGACAAATTATCATCATCTTCAATATTAGAAACAAATAACTCGATTAAACTTGTTTACATCTTTCCTTTTATTGTTTGCTTTACGGTCTCTAGTCTAGACACAACTACAAACCCAACCAAATCGTGACACTAGCATAAATTGAGATAGATAGACTTAGAACCCAAAGCACACCGTCCCATGGATCGACCTCGACTAATTATTTTGACATATTCTTCGTGAATTAACACCACTACTATCATTTTGAAGTTCAACCTTTACTTAAACAGTCATATACAACCCCAATTTTCAGATATAACAAACTAATTTCCACTTGGGGCACTTTTAAGACGGAGTTTTAAGACAACTTTTTAAGGTGATAATCATCAAAATTCACTCTTCAACATGATGTAAACAATATATAGTACTCAATTCCATCATCTAATCATTGTAAAACAATCAAAATTCAATTTCGATTTTTGTAAACCCTAAAAATTTCAGTTTCAATTTGGCAATTTCTAGTCTATTTTACAGCAATTATTCACCAATAATCCAGAGAGGGGAGCATGTGAATCATATTACAACAATTAAAAGCAACAAATTGACCACATGAATTGAAATTTTTAGGTTATACACTCATCCTCAACAAATTTGAGGCATAAAAACATGTAAATAAGGAAGAAATTATACCTTGATTAAGTAGAAAAGTAAAGAAACGAAATCAAACAGAGAAAACAACCCCAAGAATCACCACCAACACAAGATGAGGAAAGCTTTTGAGAGGAAATTTTAGGCTTAGGGTTCGAATTATAGGGAAAGAATGAGAAGGATTAAAAAGAATAGGGGTTTTAAGAAACCCGTAAGGTTCACTGTACAGTAACCTACTCGATCGAGTGTCTAGGGTACTCGATCGAGTACCACCCTACTCGCTCGGTCGAGTAGGAGCTATTTCATCGAGTGTCTGCATAAATTTTTTCCACTTCCCGACGTCATAGCTTCCTAACTAGATCGAGTAAGGTCTACTCGGTCTAGTAAGCACTCGTACTCGGTCAAGTATAGTTAAGTACTCGGTCGAAAATACGAGATAAATCGAAGATTCCAAACTGCGTTCGGAATTCGCCACTAGTCATCACACTTACTCACGCATTACCATTATTGCTCAAGCATCCCATATCGTTCAACAATTAAGGCTTATGCCATACTATGCTACAACAAATTACCCAACTCGGTTTACCTGCTACCGAGTCATTCACAAGCATAATCACGTCATCATACTACACTTAAACTCATTTTACCACATTACTACCAAACTCGTGTTCACTTCAACTTGAAACATATAATTAACATTAATTCATTCTTTCATATATCATATAAATGCATACTCTTGATCACGAATTAATCTATCATGTTCCAAATTCAATCATAAGCAAATCATCTTACATAAATTGTTTGTCACGCAGCGGAAAAATTTCAACCAATAAACAAGGCATATACGCATTACTACATGCCATATTTCATAATATAACTCAACAATTCTTATAACTATTACACTATGGCTACCGTAGGACTTATAAACTCGCATAGTATTACCATTACCAACCACTTGAAGCAAACTCCAACATAATCACTTTCATATTACGGCATACACTTTCACATTTCACGCATTTCTATCAAATAAACTTTTGTCACGTATGATGTGACCATAATTGGCGCATATTTAGCCCCCGAATTACCATTGTTTCCATGCTTTTTAGTGCCTATTTGGGTCATTTCTTATCTTTAGTTCTTTGTTTTGCTTATTCTTTGAGATTTTGATCCCTTGGTAGGAAAGGAGTAAGAATCTTGCATTTTCATGGCAAAACAAGGCTAAATTGATCATATTCAATGACCAAGCATCAAGGAGAGACAAGACTAGAAGGCCTTTGTACATAGCATAGAAGAAGAGCATAGTTGAGAAAAGGATCCTTGAGTCCCCAAGGAAATCCCCAAGGAATTCATGAAGAAAATGGAAGAAAAGAAGAAGAAAAGATGCTGCTAGACAATCCGAACGGATTGTACACAATCCGTCCGTCCGCCCAAGCCCAATCCGAGCGTCCCTCAAAGGAATCCGCTCGGATTCCCCCTCGCCAATCCGAGCGTCTTGCCCAAGGATCCGCTCGGATTCTCCAGCCCAGATCCGGCCGTCCCGACTCCCATCCGCACGGATTTCAAGATGCAAAGACGTTTTCATTCTTCAAGCCACGATAAGAGAAGCCCTTCTCTCGAGAATACCGAGTCTCCTTGCTCAACTTAAAAAGTGTAATTACTAGTTTAGCCCTTAGTTAACCCTAATGCATCCTCCCTAATTTTCACTATAAATACCCCATTAGTCTAATTAGAGGAGCATGTTCTTCTTATCAATAATTAGAGTAGTTAATATTAATCAAATCTCTCTTCAATATTGTAATCAAATATTAATCAAGTTTTAATCCAAGTTTTAGTTCTTTAATCTCTCTCTTGTTCTTACTTTATTTTGGGTAATTGAAGATTATTTGGGTTATTATTGGAAGATTGACAACCTCTCAATCTAGGATTCAAGTACTTCTATTATTCTTGCTTTATTATTGGAATCATTAGTAGGTATAATATCTTAATCCCTTTTTAATTATTGCTAATTACTTTCATTTATTCATCATGTTTCATTATGTTAGTATGATTGACAACCTTTCTAGCATGATCAATATGATAATGAGTGAGTAGTCTCTTAGCTAGGGTTTAATGGGTGATTAGGGGAAACCAACATGGGGAATGATTCATGCTTAAATTAATATGCTTTCATATCTTATTTGCTTGCTTGTTTTGATCTTAATACATGCACATGTTATATTTGATGAAATGCTAAGCCTATGAATCCTTGCATTTACTATCATCTTCTATCCTTTCAACTTGACTTGTAAGACATAACCCAACTCGAGTCTTGTTAGACCATGCATGTGTTGAGTAGGAAAGATTAAGTCGACTTGTAGGTGTTGTACAATCTAATCGATTCGGCTCCGGGACCCAAACTTTCCTAGGATTGTAAGATATAACCCAACTCAATCCATCACAACAATAATTGCTTGCTTATAATTTGAGAACATGTTTGTATGATCATATCCCATGATTCCCCTATGAACCAATGACACCCTAGTGCCTTTAATCAATTGTTTACACCCCTTATTTTATTTACCTTGTTAGTTTATTTTCATTGCTATTTTAGTTTAGTAACCTTCTACATCAACCCAATTTGTGACACCCCTTAGACACTACTAGTTACAATAGAATTCTCATTTCAATACCCGTCCCTTGGGATCCGACCTTTACTTGCCTCTTTACTAATTGTAGAGTTGTTTGTGAAGTATAAATTGTGTTTTGTATCGACCATTGACCAACGACCACATATGCTTAATTTGTGAAATGAAATGGACCCGATCAAAAATGGCGCCGTTGCCGGGGACGGTGTTTAATTGATCTAAGATTTCTTTTATTGTTTTTAGTTGTGTCTTTTTCACCTTGGGGAAGTAAAACTCCTCAAGGTTTGTTCTAATTGTTTTCGAGTTGTTTGATATTTTGCATGTCTAGAAGGTTACAAAGAGATTTGTTACCTTTTGACCGTGAAATCGAAAGAACCTTGACGAATAATAGGAGACTTGTTAGGAGGAATTTGGGAGGTGTTGGTGAAGTTGTTCAACCCACTAGTGAGTTTGTCAATCCTTTCGCAATAGAAGGAGAAGAGAACCCATTAAACAATACCACACAAAATCCACCTACAATGCCTAAATTCTCGTCACACTCTATACCCACCGAGGAGGATTTACCAAATGGTACTCCTACCCCACAACATCTTACCGGAAACTTTATTGCCAAGTCCGCCTTCATTCAACTAGTTGAGAGGAGCCAATTCGGGGGAATGCCTAGTGAGGACCCTCATTCTCATATGGAAACCTTTTGCGATTATTGTGAAGCTATCTCTCAAACGGGCGTGACTCAAGACCAAATAAGATGGGTCTTATTTCCTTTTTCGTTAATCGGCACCGCAAAGCAATGGTTGAAGGGCCTTGATAAGGCCACCCTTGGAATAGATTCTTGGAAGAAGCTAGCTCCAGCTTTCTACCAAAAATTCTACCCACCGGAAAAGACCAATATGCTAAGAGCTCAAATTACGGGTTTTAAGCAAAGGGATGAAGAATCTTTGTATGAAGCTTGGGAGCGGTTCAAAGGTATTTGTCGCTCATGTCCTCACCATGGACTTAGCGAATGGTTTTTAGTGCAACAATTTTGGAATGGTTTATATGAAGATTCAAGGAACATTCTCAATATGGGATCAAATGGAATGTTCACCGAAGTTGATGACAATCAAACATGGAACAAGATTGAGGAAATGGCGGTCCATAATTCACAATATAGTAGGCCTCGCAAGGCTACTAGAGGAGGAAAGTATGAAGTGGACACCGTTACTCAATTGGGTGCTCAACTTAGTGCTCACATTGACACAATCAACTTGAAGTTTGAACAAGCTATGGCTAGACTTGAGGAAAACTCAAAATCATCAAAGCATCATGTCAATGCCATGACGGCATCCTCATCAATCCCAAGCGGGATATGTGAGAATTGTGGAACCTTGGGTCATGACTCAAGTGAATGTAGGGGAACAACCGAACAAGTTAATACTTTCCAAGCTTACAAAAGTGGTACCCCTTATTCAAATTTTTACAATGAAAACACCAAGTTCCATCCAAATCTCTCATACAAAAGCCAAAATATTCAAAACCCTCAAACAACATACACTCCACCACCCATGAGAAATCAAAATCAAAGACCCTTTTACAATCAAAACCAAGGCTACCAAAATCAAAATCCATACAATCACCAAAATGACCAAGGTTTTGATGTCCAAAAAGCGGTCCTCCAAATGCAAAAGAATCAACAAGAATTTTTCACCCAAATGCAAAAAGATAGCCAAGCAAAAGACACCACCATCAACAACATTCTAGCTCACACCAAGATGTTGGAAACACAATTGACCCAACTAGCATCTTCAAGCTCACAAAGACAAAAGGGGCAATTACCACCTCAAAGTAATCCCCCTAGACATGAAACGGTTAGTGCCATTCACTTGAGAAGTGGTACAAGATATGAAGCACCGAAGAAGCAAGTTGAGGATGAAGTTGTGAGAGCTAGTGAGAATGAAGTTGTGGTGCAAGGTCCCAAAGAAGGGGAATCATCAAAGGAAGAAAGTTCAAAGAAAAATGAAGACAAAGCCAAAGAAAAGGAGCCCATTGTGATTAGACTTCCTTTTCCAAGTCGTCAAGCCAAGCCTAAATTCGATGATCAACTTGGAAAGTTCATGGAGATTG
The DNA here is from genome assembly GCF_048544455.1 of Silene latifolia. NCBI lineage: Eukaryota > Viridiplantae > Streptophyta > Magnoliopsida > Caryophyllales > Caryophyllaceae > Silene > Silene latifolia. Next base: position 63,622,882 of record NC_133530.1, on the reverse strand, counting down.
TGAAGAACTTAGAAGTCTCAATTCCTTTCACGGAATTAATCAATCACGTTCCGGCCTATGCAAAGTACATGAAAGATATCCTCACAAAGAAGAAGTCGATCCGGAAACTTGAGACTATCGCCTTCACTAAGGTGAGTAGTGCAATACTTCAAGGGAGTTCACCTCCAAAGTTAAAGGATCCGGAAGCTTCTCAATACCGTGTACCATTGGCGACACAACGATCAACAAAGCCTTATGTGATCTAGGGGCTAGTGTGAGTGTCATGCCGTACTCGGTGAGTAAAAGGTTGGGAATGGGAGAGCTTAAATGCACCAATATCACTCTTCAAATGGCCGATAGATCGACGAAGACACCATTAGGGATATGGGAAGATGTCCTCGTGCGAATTGGGAAGTTTTTCATCCCGGTGGACTTTGTCATTGTTGATATGGAGGAAGATTCCAACATTCCAATCATCTTAGGAAGACCTTTCTTACACACCGCGGGGTGCGGTGATTGATGTGAAACATGGAGAGCTCACTCTAGAAGTGGGAGATGAAAGCATAACTTTTAATCTTGACAAGACCATGAGAGCTCCTCGTTTGCATGAGCCATGTTTCATGATTGATCATTATAGCCGAAAAGATGAAAAGAAGAAATCGGAACTCCAATGGAGGAAGAAAGTTGAAGATGCTCCATTCAAAGAGCAAGTGAATTGTGACAAGGAGAGCTTGCAAAGCTCATCAAAATCAACCAAGGAAGAAGATGATGGCCTCATTGGCCAAGAGAAGAAATTGGGAGAGTTGTCTCCATCTAAGCAAGAGATTTTCAATGATCAACTCAATGAAGTTTGTGGTCTTTGGGACGACGAATTTGAAGGGATCTTTAATCCCTACATTGGGCATGCCATCGATCATGATCAACAACAAGGGCCACGGTCTATTGAGGACCTCTACCATAACAATGAACAAGCTTTCGATTACTTCTTCAAGGTGTTGAGCAACATCAACAACACCTTGAACATGCCCCCTTGACATCTCATCAAGAATGAGAGTTTGGTGGAGTCCTCCCTAAACCACCACTTATAAATATTTCTAACTCCCTAACTTACATTTCAATTTTTGTATTGCATTTTTGTCATTTTTGGATTTTATTTACTTTGATCAAAATAATTGTCATGTAAGAGAGAAGTGAGGGAGGGACTAATGATTTTAAATGATGTGTAGTGCTTTACCTTAGTGTGGGGATGGCAATTTCCTAGGCTATTCATGCCTTAGTAGTGCCCCCACAATGAAGAACACAAGATTTGAAAGAAAGAAAGAAAGAATGATAAGGGAATGCGTTGGTGCACGGATGGAACTGAATCCGTGTACACAAGGACCAATCCGAGCGGATTTCTGAGAATCCGCCCGTCTGCAGCAAATCCGAGTGTCCTGCTAAGAAGACGCCCGTCTTGGGCTGAGCTGAAATTGCAAAAATTCTTGACCGTTGAAGAATCCGAGCGGATTTCGGAAAGACGCCGTCTCACGAATCCGTCCGTCTTGTGAACAATCCGCCCGTCTTGCACCAAGAAAAACAAAGAAAAATCTCTGGACAAGAATCCGTCCGTCCCCGCACGAAATCCGCCCGTCTCATCTCGGAAGAATCCGAGCGGATTCCCCGGAATCCGCCCGTCTCTAGGCGGGATTTTGAAAATTTTGAAGTCAGAGAATCCGCACGGATTGCGCCCAATCCGCACGGATTGTCCCTGCGTCCTAAAATTGTCGAATTCTTTAAATACCCACCCCACCTTCATTCATTCATTCATTCATTCATAAACACTACCCATAACATCAAAACCCTCATCCTCTCCATCTCAAAAACAAAAACCCTCAACAAAACCCACCAAAATCAAATCAAACCATCTTTCAAACAACAAATCAATCACTCCATCTTCATTAACAATCAAAACCAAGAACAAATTCTTCAACCTTTGAATCGATTTTTGTTTCTATAAAGGCAAAGCCTTTCACCTTCAAATCGATTTGGGCATTCTACAAATTGAAGATTTTTGACTCTTTACTTGGTTAGTTCATCAAATGGCAAGAACAAAGGGAGCAACAAAGGCAACAAAGGCACCAAAAGCAAAGGCTCTCTCTCAAAGGCAAAAAGCTCTACAAGCAAAGAAAGCTTTGGCAATGGTGGTATCAACACCAAACTTGGTAGTGCAACAACAACAACAAATTCCTATGGAAGCATCACCTTCTACTCCGGTAATCGATCAACTCTTGCATTTTCCGGAGGTAACATTCATTTCCGATACCCATAGAAATACATTTGTCAAGTTTGCTATGAAACAAATCCAATCCACCAAATTCATATGTCAAGATGCTTTAGAGAAGTTGGGTGTTCTTGAACAAACAAGAGTCTTTTTCAATGCCATGGGTTTGAAGAAATTGTTTGAAATGAAGGAAGTAACATACCCCTCCCTTGTCTTGGAATTCTTAAGTTCTTTAAAAGTGACAAAAGTTGAGAATAGGGAAAATATTGAGTTTCGTCTAGCTAACACTAGTAGACGCATTACCTTTCCGGAATTGGGTGAAATTTTGGGTCTTAGCGATGAACATAAATTTTATAAGCAATATGGGAAGTATGATCCCGAGCCTCTTTGGGAGGCGATCTCCGGGAAGAAATTTGAAGATTTTCATGCTTGTCGTGCTCTTTTGGTCCATCATCCGGGCATAAGAATATGGCACAAAGTTGTGGGAAATACCATAATTGATAGGAAAGACACCAATCATTTCACGGGACTCGATTTTATTCTCCTTGAATCAACTTTGAATATTGGAAGAATTTACACCAAGCCTTACAATTCTTTGAGGCTATTGGTTGATAGATGGCTCCATGTAGATAGTGGGAAGAAGGGTCAAACCGTTATTGTTAATGGCGGCCTTGTCACGGTCCTAGCCAAGCACTTTGATCCTAATTTCAATAAGGATAGCAAGTACAAGGCTAAGGATGGTGGCCATCTTATTGATATGTCCATCTTGATTAACAAGTTTAAGTGGGTTGCTCACAATCCCCTTGATACCAAGTATGGGTGGCTTACTAGTGAGGCTCGATCATTCACTTTACCCGCAAAGATTTGTCGTCTTAGTGTCCACCGGACCAACTATTTACTTCCCCTATCCAAAGAAGCCGAGTACATCATTCAACAACAAAAGGGTGATCATGAAACTCCCTCCTCTTCCATTGTTATACCACCTTACCCCTATGAATATGAAGAGTTCAAACCCCAAGGAGTTGAAATTGGGAAAGACTATGTAACTCTTCTTATGCAAGCCATGCACAAGCAAGCTTATGAAGATCGGAAGAATGCATATTTGGCTCAATATCCTCCCCTCCTACATCTAGCTAGGCAAGGACTCCTTGATCCATCTTGTCCTTTGCCTAGTTGGGCGGATAGAGAAGCCTTATTTCCGGGTGCATCAAGGGACGTGGTGGAAGACAATGAGGTTGTTGGAAATGGTGAAGAAATTGATGATAATATTGAGGAAGAAGCAAGTGGAGATGAAGAAAGAGATGGTGAAGATAATGATGAGCAAGATGATGGAGAAAGTGATGAAGAAAGTGCCAAGGAAAGTGGCAATGTGACCGCTTCTCATGAGGGAAGTGGTGATGATAATAGCATGATGGAAGACTAGCCTTGGAGACTCCTACACTCCCATGGTTTGTCTATATCTCTTTGTATTTTATTTTCATTTTGATCATTGTTGGTTTAGTCCTAGCAACATCAAAGGACTCACACCTCGGTTCCTTTGAGGTGTTCTTTATTGTTCCCACTTTTTTGAAAATCCAAAATGACAATCTAGTTTCATGCATAGCATAGTGTGTGCATGAACTATACCCATGCTTTGACATTAGCAATAGTGTCTTATTTGGTTTGGGGAAGTTAATGCATACACAACGGGAGGTAATCTAAATTATCCTCTCCGTCATAACAAAAACCATGCATCATGTAGTATAGCTTAGTGTAGAATTGCATTTAGTATAGAAATCATGCATCATTTTTGCATAATTTCCATCATTTTGGCCATTGAGGACAATGCCCATATTAGTGTGGGGATGGGAATTCTAACACTTAACTTTTATTCAAAAACCATAAAAATTGAAAAATTTCAAAAATCATAAAAATTTGAAAAATTGAAAAACCAAAAACAAGTTCATTTCCTTTGTATATATTGTCTTGTATATATTGTGTTTGTTTTATCCTTGTTCACTTTGATTGACTACGCCACATCCGAGACATGAGGATATTGAAGACCGCATGGTATGATCTTTCCAATCTCCTTTTTCCTCTTTATGTTAATGACTATGTGGCTTTATTTTGATTGATGCGGTAAAAACAATGTGAACTTAGGACTTGCATTTAGTTTATATGGCATATTAGTTGGTAGAATCATATGCATTAGTATGTATCTATGCTAGTTGCATCATGGCATGTAGTTGCATGTTAGAAAAATTTTGTGAAACCGTCTATTTGGGAAGCTTGACAAGTGTATATAGGCCCAAGTAGATGCTTTTTCTTCTTAAGACTTTGCTTGTTAGAATACTTGTAAAACACCCTAGGATGTGTCATGCTAGTATTCTTTGACCCATGGTTTAAGGCCTAGTCAAGAGTACCTTGTGGTGTGATAACTCCTTGGCTACCGTTTATTCCAAGGTGACCCTTGAAACCATGCATACTTCTATCATTCATCCATGTTCTACCATACATTTTTGTCATCAAAGGGAATGGGCACAAAAAGAAATCAATTTGAGTTCAAAGAAATGAAAAATGAAAGAAAGTTTGCAAAAATGCATCAAAAGAAAAGAGGAGCAAAAATAGAACTCCTAAAGCTTCAAATACAAGGCACTCTCGTTACTAATTGGGGTGACTTTGAAAATGTTCAAAAAGAAATTCAAAAAGTTGTCAAGTATTGAAATGCCAAAAATCAAAAGAAATGGCAAAGAAAGTGTTCTCAAATGTCAAATGCCAATGAAATTGGGGGGAAAACAAAAACAAAAGCAAACTCCCAAAGTGAAACTCAAATATCTATCGATCCCTTTATCCATCATATCCATTTTTGTGCATGGTAGAGAGGGGACGACCCTTCTTCTTGTCTAGGCAAGAGGGGGAATTCCGCGATCCTCCAGTGTTTCTAACACCATAGGGAGTCTACTCTTGACAAAAGCATTTAACGATTGAGGATAAAGGTACCCTAGCTTGACACATTTTGGAGGTGATTTATTGGTATCCTTCTAGGCTTAGTAGTTTGAACAAATTGCATCTATGAAGGATTGTGTACCCTTGAATTGCTTCCCTTGTAGATAATTTCCGCCACTTAGATGAGGAAAGTGGCTATTCTTTTTGTAGATGCATCCATTATGTGTTTTTGTGTGCTTAATGTTTGGATGTGTCGCCATTTTGGCAAGCCCCACCTTGCCTTGCAAGAAGGCATCCTACCTCATGGTTGTCTTGTTGTGAGTTGAAGGGGCGGAGTGAGACCCGCTAATTGTCTCATATCGGCTATTATTATTAGGTTAGGTTAGTATTGGTCCTAGTCTTTGTCACCTCTTTACTCGGGACGAGCAAAGGTTCGGTTTGGGGATATTTGATGTGACCATAATTGGCTCATATTTAGCCCCCGAATTACCATTGTTTCCATGCTTTTTAGTGCCTATTTGGGTCATTTCTTATCTTTAGTTCTTTGTTTTGCTTATTCTTTGAGATTTTGATCCCTTGGTAGGAAAGGAGTAAGAATCTTGCATTTTCATGGCAAAACAAGGCTAAATTGATCATATTCAATGACCAAGCATCAAGGAGAGACAAGACTAGAAGGCCTTTGTACATAGCATAGAAGAAGAGCATAGTTGAGAAAAGGATCCTTGAGTCCCCAAGGAAATCCCGAAGGAATTCATGAAGAAAAGGGAAGAAAAGAAGAAGAAAAGATGCTGCTAGACAATCCGAACGGATTGTACACAATCCGTCCGTCCGCCCAAGCGCAATCCGAGCGTCCCTCAAAGGAATCCGCTCGGATTCCCCCTCGCCAATCCGAGCGTCTTGCCCAAGGATCCGCTCGGATTCTCCAGCCCAGATCCGGCCGTCCCGACTCCCATCCGCACGGATTTCATGACAAAGACGTTTTCATTCTTCAAGCTACGATTAGAGAAGCCCTTCTCTCGGAGAATACCGGAGTCTCCTTGCTCAACTTAAAAGTGTAATTACTAGTTTAGCCCTTAGTTAACCCTAATGCATCCTCCCTAATTTTCACTATAAATACCCCATTAGTCTAATTAGAGGAGCATGTTCTTCTTATCAATAATTAGAGTAGTTAATATTAATCAAATCTCTCTTCAATATTGTAATCAAATATTAATCAAGTTTTAATCCAAGTTTTAGTTCTTTAATCTCTCTCTTGTTCTTACTTTATTTTGGGTAATTGAAGATTATTTGGGTTATTATTGGGAGATTGACAACCTCTCAATCTAGGATTCAAGTACTTCTATTATTCTTGCTTTATTATTGGAATCATTAGTAGGTATAATCTCTTAATCCCTTTTTAATTATTGCTAATTACTTTCATTTATTCATCATGTTTCATTATGTTAGTATGATTGACAACCTTTCTAGCATGATCAATATGATAATGAGTGAGTAGTCTCTTAGCTAGGGTTTAATGGGTGATTAGGGAAACCAACATGGGGAATGATTCATGCTTAAATTAATATGCTTTCATATCTTATTTGCTTGCTTGTTTTGATCTTAATACATGCACATGTTATATTTGATGAAATGCTAAGCCTATGAATCCTTGCATTTACTATCATCTTCTATCCTTTCAACTTGACTTGTAAGACATAACCCAACTCGAGTCTTGTTAGACCATGCATGTGTTGAGTAGGAAAGATTAAGTCGACTTGTAGGTGTTGTACAATCTAATCGATTCGGCTCCGGGACCCAAACTTTCCTAGGATTGTAAGATATAACCCAACTCAATCCATCACAACAATAATTGCTTGCTTATAATTTGAGAACATGTTTGTATGATCATATCCCATGATTTCCCTATGAACCCATGACACCCTAGTGCCTTTAATCAATTGTTTACACCCCTTATTTTATTTACCTTGTTAGTTTATTTTCATTGCTATTTTAGTTTAGTAACCTTCTACATCAACCCAATTTGTGACACCCCTTAGACACTACTAGTTACAATAGAATTCTCATTTCAATACCCGTCCCTTGGGATCCGACCTTTACTTGCCTCTTTACTAATTGTAGAGTTGTTTGTGAAGTATAAATTGTGTTTTGTATCGACCATTGACCAACGACCACATATGCTTAATTTGTGAAACGAAATGGACTCGATCAACGTATCCCGGAATCATCATACAAGCTCGTTAATCAAGCCAAAACTTCACTAAGCATCATCCAAACGCAACCATTATACCAATATCTATGTTAGCAAAGACTCGACCTCAGATAACTCCGACACTATTAACATACACATCATACATATACACACGGACTCCACATTCCCATACCATGTGACTGGCTTAAGTATCATGGGGCCAAGATTTTGAAATGAGGGCGCCTACTCACCCAAAACCTAGCATCAGATGGGGCTCCCATTACACATACACCAGGTTCATTTTATTAGACTCACTACGTTCATTGTTTTCTTTTGTTACAGGTTCCAAAATCGTCGCTCTGATACCACTTTGTAACACCCCCATATCAAAAGGAGCCTTAACTAGGCCTTCCTTATCATATAAGGACATTACCATCTCGGTTGCCCGAGGACAGTAATAATCAAATGTCGATAAAAGAACTATTATGTTATATTACAAGTGTTTTAAACCAACTGATGATATAAAAGATACAACTCAAAGACTACTTGCTATAACTATCAAATCTCGTGAAGACTCATCCCTGCCCGGACTCCAGCTATCAACGACATTAACACCTGCTAAGACAGACTGCTAACCATAAGGGATCACGGCAGGCATATAAAATAAGAAGACAACCACACAAGGTCAGTACTGAGATAAAACACAGCAAAGCCAACAACAACCAGCAATACAATGTAACACAACCAGCCATACACAAGCACACCCACACCGATCAATCTCCGTCACAGACTGTCCACTGGACCAGCCCTGCCAGTGGGGGACCGCAGCCGTACCCACCAAATCCCCGCTCATCATACCGAGCGATAACCCTGTCCCATTAATGTGCACATCCCCTTCCGTGGCGGGTTCCACGAAGGGCGAAACTAGGGCGTGAAGCCACTCCCGCAAGTGACTCCACTCAGCCAAGAGCGCATCTCGAGAACCAGAGACAAACAATCGCAATCACAATACAACAGCAACAACCGTCAGTACGAATACGACAATACCCAATAACCACAATACAACCACAATAACCGACACACTAAACCATATACAGAAACTGAGTAGGCGAGCCTACCTTTAAGCAATTGCAACCAATCCATGCCAACATACGACATATCCAGCAATCAAGCAAAGCCTATAACCACAACACAACATCTATTACTACCAAGCAAACCCTAACTGTAAAGACAAAGATACGGATGATGATGATGATGACATACCTATAAAGAGAAATCCGGCAAAAGACTGCTACCCGACTCAAACTATGCTCTCCTAAGGCACAAGGACCCTCAAAAGGCTTCCATGGAGGTTTTATGGTGAAGGGAAGGGAAAGAGGCGACTGAAGGATAGGAGGAATGAGGCAGAAATGATTTGTGTATTTAACAAGACGCGATTAAAAACCCTCGCTGAAAACTCGATACTCGATCGAGTACCCCACATACTCGATCGAGTGGCCCCCTACTCGATCGAGTAACCACGCTACTCGATCGAGTAGCCTCTACTCTATCGAGTACCACTCATAACTCGTAACCCAAGATGGCTTTGGCACGCACTTGTAAGAACTATTCCCGCTCCCAAGGTCGGTCAACGCTGGTCAACGGGTCTCTAAAAGGGCGGGTATTACAATGGGACCCTGATTTTATGATGAAGGGTTGAGGTAACGGCCTTGACGGCGTGAATCCAGAGGCGTCCCAGAAGCACGTTGAAGGAGGCGTCAATGTCGACTACCTGAAAACTGGTTTGTCATTCCAAGGGTCCAGTTGCAATGGTCAGGGTGATAATATTGGAGTATGTGTCCTCAACCATAATGCGATCACATTATTAAAACTCAAGATAAGAATAAACAAAGGGATGATTCATTTTTATACGTCAAGTGATCAACATTCATCAGTAATGATTGGCTGACTAGAGTTTCACATTAATGTCATTTGACGGTGGTGATCAGTTGATCCCTTAAGGTCACACCTAAAGGACAATTCCTTAATAGATAAATTAATTAATTGTATATTGATACAGATTAATTAATTCTTTAAAATTTGAATAATTTACATATGTGAGTGAGAATATGAATCTTATTGTAAATCGATTAAATAAGATTCATTTTAGTAAATAAAATGTTTTTATATTACTAAAATTTTGTTTATGAAATAATTAAATTAAGAATGATCGGTAAATTATAATTATAATCTGTTGTAGATTATATTAACGTAAACCATTTTAGACACTTGTAGTCATGAATTACTAGTCAATTGTTATATATAATTGTATTAATATATGTAATGATATTTAATTGTTAAATATGCATTAATATTATTAAATAACATGTTACATGTTACATGTCACATATTATATGACCAAATGACAATTGACAAAAATAAAATAAATTCCATATAAAATGGGGCACCGGCTTTTATGGGTATTTAAGTGAAGTGGTTAATTGTTTTTAATTGTTGAAAAGACAATGATTAACCTCTAAGAGTAGACGTCACCCTAGTTTTGTTTTGAGAAGAACAATTGCAAAAGTGAAAGGCATGCATTGGCTCCCTTTGGTCACTCCCTCCAACCGGTTCCCCACTCCTCTAAACAAGAATAAGAATTGTTCTTATTCTTATCCTAAGCATTCTTCTTACATTAGTTTACACAACTAATTCTCTCTTATTCTCACATTCTCTCTAAAATTAGTTTTAGAACACACAGTTGTTCAAAATCAAAAATTCATTTTGATTACTAAAAGTAGTAATAAGAAATAATATTAGATTAAATTTTAATGTCATCTAATAATGATATCTAGTTAATATATTATTAGATTTAAGGAATTGTCTTGGTGCAATTGAAAGGAGGTTCGTATAATATTGAGACAAAGAGGATCATCCATTTATATTAAGCTCAAAAACAAGTGAGAAAGGTGTTCTTACTTGTGCCCTTAAAACCGATTTTATCAATGTAAGGAACATTTTCTTTACTTATCTATTTATATTTTGTTATGCATGCATAAGATCATCATCGAAATCAATGAATATTTTAGATAAAAAATAAAAGAGTTTAATTAGAGGGTTAATGAATCCTTTCAAGTGGTATCAAGAGCTTTGGTTGTTGCATGCATAATCGACTTAGTTTTCCCGACTAAATTAAAACTAGAAATTTGTGATTTATATGATTAAGTCACGAAAATTTTTGCATGTCATATATTCTGGTCCTAAAATATATTTAGGTCATTTTGATGATTTATGGTATTTTTTGGCTCATTTTAATGATTTTTAGTAATTTTATTACATTTTATTGATTAAAATGGTGTTTAAAATGCTAAAAATAGTTAAACTTTGTTTCTGACCTTGAATTTTTTATATGACCTCACATGCATAGTTTACTTATTCTATGTAAAATTTCGTATAAATTTGATTTATTTTGCATGATTTATGATTTTTATGAGATAAAAATGGAATAAATGGTGGTAAAATGGTTGAAATTAGTTAATCTTCGAAACAAGCCATGAAATTTTAATATATTGTCACATGCACATTTTACTCACTGTATTTAAAATTTGAGATGAATACGATTCATTTTGCATGATTTATGAATTTTTAGTGTAAAAATGACATAAATAGTGATTAATTTAGCAAAAATAGATAAAATAAATTACATGGCACGAGAAAATTATTTAAGGTTGCATAATTATCCCACATATCATATCTAAAGTTATAACATTGATTAGATTAATTTTCATATATATATATATATAGATATAGATTTGGGATCCGGTGAGAACCACCTACATAGTGAGAACCGTGAGAACTCCACCTTAATGATTTTTTTTTTTCTAAAAAATGACGACATATTTGGATTCAACATAGAATTTTATGTCTGGATAACATATTTCTTGGTTCAAAAAGTATAAATTATTGACCGCAATCGAGATGAGAAACATTTTATTAATTTTGATGCACCTAGTACTCATTTTTCATGTATCTAACGATTTTCACGCGCCTAGAACTCATTTTCGTGCACATAGAGCCTGATATTTTCATGCACCTAGTAATCATTTTCATGCATGCAACAATTTTCATGCACCTAGTATTGATTTTCGTGCATCTATAGCCATTTTAGTATACCTAACTGTATTTTTTTACATTAAGTTTATATTTTGTTATTAAAATCAAAAACTTTTATTTAGCTATACTAAAAATGTGTTAGAATTAACTAAACTAAGGGTAAATGATCCATCAAAAATTTCGGAACAAGATTTGATGATGATGATTTAGTAAGGGTTCTCAAGGTTCTCATTATGTTAGTGGTTCTCACCGGATCCTGACCCTATATATATATATATATTCACTAATATAGTTCACATAAAAGGTGATAGATAATAAATCAACAAGACCTTTCACATATTTAAAATTCAGGTTAACCTTTCCAAATAATAGGACCCATGAATCCCTTTGACATTTGGGGTAGATTCCGTTCTCGAGGGTACTTTCGTTTTTCATCGGGTAAATGAGGTAATAACAAGTTACCGAAATTTGGTTGGTCTCAACGGGACATGAATACTAGTCTTATGTTCCGAGGCTAGAGATGAACTTAACGTAATTTCATCGACCGAGAGTTCTAATTGAAGAATCGGTTAAGGAGTTAACCCACCGAGTTATATTAGTGAGGGATGTATCGGTTTCCCGTGCCCGAGTTAATATGAATTTGGATCTCGGAATCATTTATATAATTTGGTGGAGGTCATTATATAAATGCTAAAACATGCTAAAATGTTTTTCGTATTTTAATGATGAATGTTGTTTTTCCCATTATTTTGTTGTTTTATGTTGTTTTTTATCATTTCTTCTATTAATATACGATATCAATTCGATTGTAACATGAGTCTCCATTAAACCACTATTACTAACGACAAAGAATCTCTTTCTCAAATGAACCGTATCATAGGTAATGGACTAGCTCCATAGGAATCGTTCTATTCCATAGAACTCAATAATAGGAATCGTCCTATACAAATACTCCCTCCAATTTTATTTAATGTTCCCCTTCCCCTTTCCCTTTCCATCTACTTTTCTATTGTTCCCTCTTTCCCCATTTAGTAAGTTTTTGGGCTGTAAAATTACAACATTGTCCTTGTTAGTTTTTGTAATTTACTGAAATTGCCATCCACTTGGCCCACACTTACTTTACTTAACCCAGCCCAATTATCCCATCCCAACACTAATCTGTGTATGCTAATCAACCCAGCCCATCACTAACCCTAATTAACCTATAATCCCTCCCGCCCTTTTATCTCTCCAGAAGATTCTATGAAACCCTAAATCTCTCCCTAAATCAATCCCTCATTCACTTCTCTCTTCCGCCGTCTGCGTCTTCATCTCTTCAAACACTCCCAGATCTTCATATTTCTATAAAACCCTAAATCTCTCCCTAAATCAATCCCTCATTCACCTTCTCTCTTCCGTCGTCTTCATCGTCATCTCTTCAATCATTCTGAGACTCGCTTAATCTTTGGTCTTCAACCATACTTACTTCTGATCTCTTAATCACTTATATCTCTTCGTATATGGCTTGTTTTGCGTTGTACGACTATGAAGATGCACTCAAATGTTCATATCTTGTTTTCGAAGATACACCTTGTTTATTTAACATGTTGTGTGTTGATGAACCAGAAATTGCTACTGATTTTGAAGATGTGGAGATTGTTACTGATTTTGAAGATGTGGAGGTTGAGGAGGTTGAAGCTAGGGTTGAGGATGAGTCAATGATGAAAGATTCATTCTACAGCGTCGCTGGATCGCCTGATCTTCCATATTCTGTTATTGTTCCTGATTCTTTGGGGGATCTTGACACTTTCGTGCCTGAAACATGTCCTGCTTTCTTGGATTTTGATGCAAGGATGGAGGAACTTGATCGTGAGGCTAACAGAAGGATATTAGTGGCTGAGGAGAGAAGAAAGAGGGTTGAGGCCATGCGTGAGACTTCTGAACATAAACGGTGGTTCATTGAGGAAATCTCCAAATATTTTCCTGCTTTTAAGATTCTTCTGGAAGATCTAGGGAGGTCGATTTCTATTCCTATTTTTTTTTCTAATTGTACGGTTTTTTGTTTAACTGATGATGAATTGCATGCATTAGATGGGGTTTTAAAAAGTCCAATGATAAAGTTTTTGAGGGCTTATTTCTGATTGCATGCATTACGCCACCATGTTCTATGAATATGATGAGGCTATGCATGCAGTCAGATCAAGTTTTGTTGTTTTTCAGAAATCTGTTCTCTAAAATATGGTTGTACGCCAAGTTGTCCATTAAATTAACTGCACCAACATCATCATTAAATGTGCAAAGTTCATACATATAGTTAATTAAAATGCAAAATATTACAGCCTGATATTGCTCTTTACTGGTTGCTGCTGTTTTCTTGATCTTCAACATGCTGTTATAATGATCTACAAAATGTTGTTTCCTTAATCTTCAAAATGTAGTAGTTGTGGTTTGGTTGGTTGTTGTACTACATAACATAACTTTTCCACAAAATGAGTACAACAACCAACCAAAACTAATGATGGTTGGTGTCTTACCTTTACAAAAATCTGGTTTGGTGCTTGCATTGTTGTTAGGTTCACTCTTGTGAACCTAATATTACTGAATCTATCAGTTCAGTAATTTGAGTAATCTGACTTTCATCCCCTACATTTTGAACATACCTAATGCAATCCTTTACCACATTGATGTCTGCCTGTAAATACTGAGGTAGTCTTCCTTCTTTTGCTAACTTGGACTTGCGTATATGTGGTATCTTATACTTATTGTGTCCTATGAGTTGTAACACCTCTAATATACAACCCTGCATGGTAATGAACACATAATTTAGTTTTATTACTTCAATATTGTTGAATGTTGTTGTTACTGCTCCCACCAGTTCATCCAACTTGTAAGAATTATTGAGTGTCTTAAGTGACTGAATGGCCCTAAAGAACCCCAAATCCAATATATTCAGATCTGGTGAATTTGGGGGTTGTTGAACTAGTTGTATATTCCACCCATTGGAGCTTGTTGTTGCTCTAAAAACTACATCAGAATTGTTGATATGGGGACGTCCATTATCTTGTTGGATGTAAATAGTTTTGCTTGCATTTTCTGGCCATTTTCTCTTGATTTCAGGCAGCACCTTACCTAGTAGCATGTCCTTCACCACTGCTTTAGTGATTGATTCTATAGGTTTGGTCTCCATTGTTCTTGCAACCCTGTTCTTTGAATTTCTTTTGGCTGGTTCAAAATAAACAAATGGCCATATCCCAATGTTTCCATAAAAAATAACATCATTATTTTCTGAATATTGTGGTCTCCCAACAGCACACATGAACATGATTTTACCTATGAATGTTTTTGACTGAACACTTCTATAAGGATCTGGTTCAGTTTGAGATAAGTAGAACCTTTGACCATCTTTAGTTATGTAAAACCATTTTTCATCAATGTGTATAACATTACTTTGATCTTTGAACCTGACTTTACTGCATATATCATCATAATATAACTGTGACATACTGAAAATTAACCTACAAAGTTTGTTTTTATCTGTCAAACCTGGTTTTAATGCATTGGTATGAGTCCTGATCACTTTGTCAGTTACCCATTTGGACACCATTGATTGGCTACATTTCATAGCAGCAGAAACCCTTGCTTGTGTGGTTTTTTGATCCAGTTCAAGGCTTTTGAACTTTTCATCATCAAACACAAGCCTTGGTTTACACTTCTTTCCCTTTAACTTGCTGATGACATTGATAACTTCTCCTACATCTCTTTGTTGCTTTGCTTTATTCCATAAATTAGTGATTGCTTTTCGTAACTCAAAATTGTACAGCAACCTCTAACATTGACCCCCTTGCTGGTTTACCATTTTGCATTTCTCAAGTAGAATATGAATTATCTTTTGTCTCTCTAAGATAGTCAAATTTCTGGTTTTATACATTTGTGCATTAATTGGGTTTTGGTTGTTTGCTTATAAATGTTGATTGTATTTATTGTTTTGGGATGATTTTGTTTGTTTGCTTGTAAATGATCAGCCCGAAATAGTAACCCTTCTATATATAGCTGTTGTAAACATTGCATATTTGAACTTTCCACAAATTAATGGACGATGTTGGCGCAATTATTTAAAAGAGCTGAAATTTCAAATTGGCGCAAAACTGAAATTTTGGTGCCAAATTTGAAATTAATGTTCCACTTGTGTGTCCTCTTGATATACTTATGCAGTTCTGATTAACAATGCCGCCAAGAAATGAAGAAATACCCCACATGCAAATCTGAAGTTAAATCATTTTGTACTTTCCAGATTTTAATTTGTAATTTATGGGTTTGTAATTTCAGATTTTATTTTTAAACTAAGGGTCTGTAATTTCAAATTTTAATTTCTATTGTAAGGGTATGTAATTTTAGTCTTTATTTTTCAATGTAAGGAATTGTAAGTTTTTGATACATTAAATTCCAGTTGGAAATGGAAATGTATGAAAAAAGGGAGAAAACCTGATGAATGAATGTATGATACCTTTTGAATGCAAAAAATGTTGGCCCACGTGATTACATTTTTGGAGGGAAAGCTTTACTTCTAATTATGATCTGTTTACACTAATTAATCAAAGCCTAAGTTGGCCCACGTGATTAATATTTGCCCTCAATGTGTACCTTATATTATTTCTTTAATGTTCTCCTTAATTCTTGAGCCAAAAAGAAAAGGGAACATTAAATGAAATTGGAGGGAGTATAAGATTAGCATCTTAAAATTCCTAATATGCCTATGCATAAATTCTTGTGAATAAATATGACTAGAGGTAAAGATTAGTCAAAATATGTTTTGATAATTCTTCTATGCATCAATGGTTCAAAAGTCTTATTGCTCAAACTAAATACATGTCATCAAGCACTTAAGTTGTTAAGCACATGACAATGTATTATTGGTAAATTAATTTTTTAGAAATTTTGATTGACCAAATAACACAATAAAGTTCATCCTTGTGAAGGATTAACTAGAAATTTATATGAAGATAAGTCTTCATCAAGTATAAATTCTTGAAGTGAGTGGGAGCAATAAGAAGTAAGTACCTATCTTCATTGTTAAGGATAGAACTAGACTTGAAAGTGAAGGTATTAGACACTAAAATAGAGACAAACTCCAAATAAGTAAAGATCTAGGAAGTTGGTCGTGTGACTCCAACATATTCCTTCTGAATATCTATGACATTGACATTGCATTCTTGCTAATTATCACGTCATGATTATTTGATACAAATCTATGAATCATGTTAGAAATTGCCATGTTTCATGATTATGAAATATGGCAAAAGGATGTCGAAACCACCTTTCTAAATGGGCATTTAGAGGAGGATGTGTTCATAACACAATCCGAAGGTTTTGTAAATCCTTAGAATCCTAACATTGAATAATAGTATGATGACTAGCAAGAAAAAATTTAGAAATTTACATGAATGGAACTAGGGTAGTTGCCATTTCATCCATGAACATATGAATGATATAGTGTACTCATTTTAGTTTCGTATTTAGAAATGTATCTCAATAATTTTTATGATATACACCAACTCTAAATAAGAATATAATTCAAGTTTTTGTAGAAAAATGCGGAGGGTTTAACTATTGTGCAATTAAAACAAGCGTTGTGCCCATAATACCATGATTAAGTTTATGGTGAGACCATACAAGTCAAGGTAATTATATTCAAACTAAAAATAAATGTCCTATATGCAAGACTCAAGTTGGTGACCCCAATCATTTCTCAATTCTTGATTGAAAATTACATTTAGAAACTAGTTTTGACTAGTGTCCCAGACCATTTGATTGGAACTCTCTTGGTGTGTACGAATCTTGTATTCAAAGCAAGATTAATTCATGACTTCTTTCTTGAAAAAGGATTATGAATAGAGCAAGATATTCGCCCTATTTACATCTTGAAGTGTATGGTCGAATACAATTTCAATCAGAGAAGGTTATTACTTCTTCATCTCTTCTGCCAACGAACTAGGTAGATACTTGGTATCCACTTAATGAGGTAAGAAGAGAAGTTCTTTGAATAAGTTCAAATGAATGTTTAAAAGTATCAAAACCTAGAGATTATAAAACCAAAGTATTAGTACTTTGTTAAAATAAGGAACAATAAAGTAAAGACTTTTTATTTGCATCAAAAGGAATGTGATATTTTATCACAAGTTCACTTTCATTATGATATGATTGAATCTTTACAATACAATTAGAGGTAGTTTCTGTTATAAAAATTTGTCTCGTATTTAAATTTCCACTAAATCAAAACATAATTAAAGCAATCATCTACATTTCATATGAGATATGGTTAGGCATGGTACCTAAATTGTAGCTTGTTTCGATGGTGAAAATATGGTCTCTCTTCTTACATGATCACGAGAACAAAGGGTTTGTGGCTCGTGATGCTATCTATTAAAGAAAAGAGGATTATTTCTTATAGATAGAGTAGGAGAAAATGTACAAGAGCCACAAACTGAGAATAAAACATAAGGAAGATGTTCCTTCTTGGTCAAAATCAGTAAATATTTTTTTTAAGAATATCTTCCTTCTTGTTTCTTCGAAATCTAAGTGGATAGGAGTCATGTTATTTTTGAGAGTAATAAACCTGTAACTTATTAAGATGCTTTATCTAGTTTCAACTCTGCTAAAGTCCAAAGCAAGCATAAACATGAGAATGTTTATTTAGCTTGGTTGGTTGATGGCTAAGGTTTTGCACGCGACAACAACGCTTCATTATATTCAGATGTGATTTGATATAGTTGGATTTTAAAAATCATCTTGCATGAGTTTTGTAAATTGCAACTATCCTAAGGTAGGATACAAACTTAATAAGAAATCTTAAGTATAAGTTAAGGAGTTGAATTGTATGTTTTGATCATGTGATAAACATGTCTCGAATTGTCGAGTAGTTCTGTTTATACATGGAGTTTAGTGGGAGTAATGTGGTGTTAATAGTCTTATATGTAAGGGACATATTGATCATTGTGAATGATGAAAGACTTAGGAGAGGAAAAATACATCTCTAAGGTCTCCAGACCTATAAAGATAGTTCTAAGAGGATATTAGCGTTAAATGAATATTCTTGTACAGATAAGAGTTTAGACATGTTCAAAGGTATTGAACATGTAGAAATTGAATCCACTTGCTTCCGCTACGGGATTAATTCATTACGCTAAGATGTATCACCGTCAATAAATTTTGTATACTTGGAGTATGACGAGATGTTACAAATCGAATCTTTGAGAGAAGTCTCTATATAGCCACATAGTTCATTAGTTTGTACTCAGGAAGTACTTAAGAAATGAAGCTAAACATTTAGAAATGAGATGGTTTTATGTGCAATGAGTTACACAAAAACCATATTCTAAACACATAAGGATGGTTAGAGAACCATCTTGGCTATATTATTTAAGGATGATATCTGCTAGAATCGTCCTAGGTAGTTGAACAATAAGATATACACAACGAAAATTGAGTACACTCAATAATGAGATATGCAAGAAGGAAGGGATGATATTAGGATTCAGTTTTGTGAATTGGAGGAACTATGGTAATTCGTTCCAATAATTGAAGGTGATATCCCATTCACTGTAAGGATAGTGGGAGTTATTCTTAGGCTAGAGAGCCTATGTCTAGATTGGATCTAGACACGTACTCAGAAGTTTCATAATAAAGATTATATATAACAAAGGTAAAAAGTATATAGTAAAGTTAGTTAAGTGCAAAGTGTTGCTAAGACTTACTAACCAAAGCCTTTTCATATGCTTAGCATGATAAGTCATGCCATTTCAATTGAGTTGAGATGTGTAGTTGTATACAATATAAAGTATGGATTATAGATTATGTAGTAATTGATATAGTATCAATTTTACATATGTGATAATACATTCATCGTTGGAGTTTTATTCAAAACTCTTTTCTTATAATACTTTGTTTTCCAAATAGGTTGTCGAGACAATAATGAACCCTATTTAAAGTGAACTAGATTAAGATAGTTTTGGCCCCTAATCACTTATATGAGGTGACGTCTCCAAGTGACTAGAGTGTGATGCAATTGATGGCAAGTTCAAGTGCCATAGGGTCATAAGAGATGACTAGTCAATCACATAGGTAGACTGTAAGGGACATCTTTCGAGCGGTGACCACTTATAGAGTTCTGGTAATTCATATAGCCTGGTCGTGGCAAGAGCTACTATAGTAATATTTTGAGTCAATTCTTTGACTAAAGACAGTTTGCCCTAGTTGGCACAGTTTCTGAGTGAATTTAAATTATGCTCTTTGACTTTCGTAAATGAGGTCAAATGGGCATCTTTTGGGTCATGATGAGTTGTGTCTAAACAAAGGGAATTGTGCAATAGGAATTGTCCATTCTCTTGTCAGGGTTATTTAAAAATCTCAGGGCCACTCGAGGAGTAGTGAACTGAAAATGCGTGGCCACGCTCGGAAGGTATCTATGGTAGATAATTCCGGTCAGACAGTTACTCTCCAGATCGAGGAAACCATTCTTGATATTATCACTTGCAAGGACGACCTGCAAGACACCTTGCATTGAGTAGGAGATTGTAATATGACAAGAGAATTGGTGACGCACACTTGTCTCGGACAAGTGGGAGATTGTTGGAGTATGTGTCCTCAACAATAGTGCGATCACATTATTAAAACTCAAGATAAGAATAAACAAAAGGATGATTCATTTTTATACGTCAACTGATCAACATTCATCAGTAATGATTGCCTGACTAGAGTTTGACATTACTGTCGTTTGACGGTGGTGATCAGTTGATCCTGTTGGAGTATGTGTTCTCAACAATAGTGAGATCACATGTTTAAATCTCAAATTAAGAATACGTAAGGGATGATTCATTTGTATAGTCAACTGATCAACATTAATCAGTAATGATTGGCTAACTAGAGTTTGACATTACTGTCGTTTGACGGTGGTGATCAGTTGATCCCTTAAGGTCACACCCAAAGGACAATCCTTAATGGACAAATTGATTATTTTTATGGCGATACAAGTTAATCAATTCCTTAAAATTGAACAATTTAATTGTAAGAGAGAATATTTATATCTTATTGTAATTTGATTAAATAAGATTTATTTTAGTAATTTAAATACTTTATTACTAAAATTGATTATTGTTTATGAAACAATAAAGATAAGAATGAATGGTTAATTATAATTACAATATGTTGTGAATTATAATTATATGACCCATTTTATTTATGTGATCAAGGATCACTAGTCAATTTGTTGTATATAATTAATTAATTTATAAAATGATATTTATTTGATAAATATGCATTAAATTAATTTTTTTTTTTTTTTTTTGGGAAAGGTAAGCTTCACATTAAATAATTAACCAAACCCTTTACAACATATTGTAAGATAAGCACTATGCTTATCGTAATGCTTACATATTATGTCAATCCAATGCAATGCTTTACTATTCTTATTTCCAATTTTAATACTATTCAACCTTAGTCTAACTTCATTGTGAACCTGCCTGACTAGCATCTCAGGTCTAAGGAGAATCATATCCACCCTGCATTTGTTCCTACACCCCCAGATGTTAGTCATCAAGGCTGCCATAACAACTGCAATCACCTTCTTTCTCGCCAAACAACGTGATCTCCATTTTACCCACCAGTCACAATAATGATCTGCAGGCAGCTGAACAGGACACCAGCTTTGTGCATTAAATTAATTAATAACATGTAATATAATACATGTGACATATTGTGTGATAAGTGATAAATTGACAAAATAAAATGGTAGTCCATTTTATACATATAGACCGAAATGGAGGGTGTAGGGTGTGAGGATGATATTATTTTATGAGATAAAGTGCATATCATCATAGCTATTGCATACTAGCTTACATACCTACATTTTGATAAGAGTAAAAAGCAAAAGTAAGATGCCAATTTGGCCTTACCCTACCCGGCTTCATCCTCCTCTTTTAATGAGAATTTGTTCTCATTTTACTCTCTCCATCCATTCATTCATTCATCTTACATACATTCTTTCACATATTCTCTTCACCTCTCTCTAAAACAAGCTTTTAGAAATAAGAAATTGTTCATCTAATATCATCAAAACATAAGATTACTAGTGCAGTAATAGTGATAATATTAGAATTTATTTTAAGGTACAATAATACACTAATCTAGTTAATTAGTATATTATTTTAAGGGATTTGTCTTGGGTGCAATCAAAGGAGAATCTCTATATTGGGATTTTGGAGGATCATCCACCATATTTAAGCTCAAGAACAAATAAGGAAGGTGACCTTATTTGTGCCCTATTTTCGAGCCATATAACAATGTAAGGGACATTATTTTTCTTATTTAATCTCTTATTTACTTATACACGCACTAGATCTAAAGAACTAATAATTAAAATGTTAATTTGTTCACTATTAGAAAAGTCTAATAATAGGTATATGAACCCTACAATTGGTATCAGAGCATAGGATGTTACATGCATAATAGATTTATAGTTTTTTCGAGTTATTAGTAACTTAATTAAAACTTAAAATTTGTGATTTATTAGAGTAAATCACAAAATCATGATGAATGTTATATATTTTGGTCCTTAAATATTTGTAGGTCATTTTTATGATTTATGGTAAATTATTGCAAATTTTAATGATTTTTAGTGATTTTATTACATTTTTATGATTAAAATGGAAATTAAAATGCTAAAAATAGTTAAACTAAGTTTCTGACCTTGAAATTTCTATATGACCTCACATGCATATTTTATTTATTGTATATAAAATTTCGTATTAATGTGATTAATATTGCATGATTTATGATTTTTATGAGATAAAGATGAATTAAAAGGAGGTAAAATGGTTAAATATAGTTAAACTTCGAATCGGGCCATGACATTTTAATATGTTGTCACATGCATGTTTTACTCACTGTGTGTAAAAGTTGAAATGAACTTGATTTATTTAGCATGATTTATGAATTTTTACAGTAAAAATGGCATAAATAGTGACTATTTTAGCATAAATAGCTAAAACGAATTGCATGGCATGAGAAAATTATTTTAGGTTTCATTTATATCCCACTTATCAGATATAAAGTTTTTAAATTGATTGGATTAATTTTTGTATACTTTAGATGTTTTATTTGATAAAACCGATAAATCGCAACTATATTTTCTCGAAATAAATTCAAAAAATTTTAACCATGATTTTTTGACATTATGAGTGTCATGGATATATTCCAGATTTTTTAAAATTTAAAATTTAAATTTTGAAATTACTGTAATTTAATTTGGATTTATTTCATAAATGTTATGATTTTAAGGTAAAAAATGAGCATAAAATTAAATCAAGTTGAATTATTGTCAAAAATTGAGTGATGACTAATTTTTGAGTCCTAAGAATGTTAGGATAATTAACTTGAGGTTAAATTTGATATAAGTATTAATTTGTGATTTTAATTAGTTATTATCACGCAATTCCATAAAACCGGGTTATATAAACAATGTAAGTTAAATAGGGCGATTTGGCACATAATTTGGCATGATAGACACATATTATAATTCTGAATATTTCAATTGTTTAATGTCTTTTTATTTATATAATTTTGAATTATGTATATTTATCTTAGTATGACCTTAGTTTTAATCGATATTACCCGTAATGAAAGGGAATATTGATTTGGTTGTAATTTCATGTGATCTCGTATCACTTTTATTTTTATTAGTTTTTCATATTACAAATGTATAATAGGAATAGATTTGTATTTTTATTATTATTTGTAATCATGGAGTTTCTTCAAGACGGTGCCATTCGAAAAGGCGTTCCGACAAAGATGGTGTTTTTGGGAGGCGTGCCACTTGAAGATTCAAGGGACCAAAGGAGTTGGTTTCCAAATATGTAATAGATTATTTGATTTTCTAATTTAGGAAGGCCATAATAGGAATTTATTATTATTGCTTAGCATTTATTTTAATATGTTGCATGCATTGCAAAATCGCCATAACAACACATGCATATCAATCATATCGAGTCATCGACCATATCAATTATAATTATCGTAGTTCACCGCTTTAATTCACTTAAAATGTGACATATAATAAATTAAAAAGACCTCTCACTAAATAATAATTGAGAATTAGCCTTACCAAATAGTAGTAACCATGAGTCCCAATTTCATAAGGAGGAGGCTCGGCTCACCGGGGTGCTAAACTTGTTACGTTGGGTAAGTGGGTAATAAAATGTTATTACATCGAAATTTGGATTGAGCTCAATGGAAGTATTCGTGACCGTAGTCGCATGTGTTCCGGGCTAAAGATAAATATTAAAGTAATTTTATCGACCGAGAGTTCTAAAAGTAGAATCGA
The DNA here is from genome assembly GCF_048544455.1 of Silene latifolia. Classification (NCBI taxonomy): domain Eukaryota; kingdom Viridiplantae; phylum Streptophyta; class Magnoliopsida; order Caryophyllales; family Caryophyllaceae; genus Silene; species Silene latifolia. The sequence continues at coordinate 63,599,086 of NC_133530.1, read as the reverse complement.
TTAAAGAGTTAATCCACCGACTTATATTGATAAGGGATGAATCGGCTCACCTTGCCCGAATTGATATGAATTTGGATCTCGGAATCATTTATAATAGTTGGGTAGAGGTCACTATATAAATGCTTAAAACTTGTTTAAAACATTTACAAATATTATTAAAACAATAGATGTTTATTTAATTCCTTCACTACCTATTTTGTAATCGAAACGGTTTTCTCAATTGCAATGGCAACTCCAATTTCATCCGCAACCACTAGCTCAAACACTCTCACAATTGTTTCATGGCTCCGATCCTTCATGGATCGTTGTAAATTAGAAAATAATGGGTCCAACTTCGCCGATTGGGACGCTCAACTTCGCTTAGCCGCGGAGAGTGATGACAAGCTTCGTTACCTTACCGAGGCCTCTCCCGCCGCTAGGCAAGCCTATGAGGTTTACCAAAAGGAGTCGGCCGCGATCAAAAATGTGTTGATCTTCTCAATGGAGGCCGAACTCCAAAGAAGTGCTATAAAGATTAGCACCGCCTATGAGATCTATACGAAGCTTGTGACCATGTTTTCACAAGCTCCGAGGATCATTCAATATGAAGCGGCATCCGCATTCTTTGATCTCTATATTAAGGAGGGCCAAAAAGTTAGCCCTCATATGCTCAAGTTGATGAAGCATGTTGAGACTCTAAAATTGCAAAAGGTAGAGATTCCCGAGGAACTCGTCATTGACCGAATTCTTCATTCCTTAAACAAGGTTAAGGCATATGTTCAATTCAGGGTGAATTTTAATATGCAAAACTTGAAAGTTTCCCTTGATGAATTGCACAAAATGCTTGTGCAAGCCGAGAGGGACATGGGACTAAGTGTTAGCACCACCAAGGATGTGCTCAACATTAATCATAAGAGCAAAGGGAATTTCAAGAAAGGTGGGAATAAGAGAAAGAAGAAAACTCCCTACAAGAACAAGGGAAAGGCTTGTGAAGCTAGCTCCTCTAAGCCCAAGAAGGGTGCTCCGTCCAGGGACAAATGCCACTATTGTATTGGTGTTGGGAATTGGAAAAGGAATTGTTCAAAGTACCTTGGCGATATCAAAGCTGGAAAGATTGTTCCAGTAGGTAAATAACTATCCCTATCTTTTATATTTCGATCTCAACTTTGGTATTTTGATATAAGTTGTGATGATTACCCTTTTTATTGTAATTATGGCATCCAAGCAAGGACAAAGGCAAAGAAATACAAGCCTAGAAGATCTTGAGGGAAGCTAGATGTAGCCGCCCATGGTGCTAGATCTATGGAAGCTTGGTTTTATTTTGCTTTGTCTTTATTCTCATATTGTATTTTGAGATTTTAGAACTATTTTGATTTCTTCGTTCGACTTGGAAATTTGGTTGTTTCCTTAACACAATGGTTGTATTTTGGATATTGTTGACTTGATTTGCAACCCAAGTCACTCACTTTATCGTATCATTTGTTCTAAAATTTATCATCATACACTACTTGCAACGAGAAACATAAGATTATTGACTTAAATTGATCAAATAGACAATTATAATGATTAGATCATTATATGTTCATAAGCTTTGAATTCAATTCTCACTTATGCCTTGGTGACTTAAATGTCACATCTTATTTGATATAAGAAGGATGGATCATAAAGTCAAAGAGGAGTTAAGAGAACTATAAAAGGGAAAAATGTATAAACCAATTGGCTACACCATTTATAAGACTCCATACGAGTTATGGGAGGGCTTAAGACTTCATGTTTGTTTATAACATGGACATGAGTCGATTTGTGTTGTCAAACTCACTTTTGGGAATTAGCAATCCAAAATGAACACGTTATTTTAGAAGGTCAACCAGGAGATACCTGAAATAGAGAGTCTATATAATAGATGACATGGATAAGACTCGCATATTACGTCTGCAGTAAAAGAGCTGGTCTTTTATATGCTAATGCGTCAGTCTAGAGAAACTTCTAATACCTCACCATATATGTTTGTAACTCACAAAGCTATCTCTTAAGAAGATAGATGTATTTCTAAGAGATAGAGTGGGAGTAGTTTAGATCGTCACAAACATGTCTTATAGTTAATATGTTACTTTTTGAAAGTAATGGAACTATAATCTATAGAGATAGAGTGGGAGTCAAGTACGCATGTCTTATTGTTAATATGTTACTTTTCTAAAGTAATAGTATTATGACCTAGTCCCAAATCGACTTAAGTTGCATACAAGCCATAGCATTACAATCCTTAAATTGTTACTCAAGAGTAGATTTACTTTAAGGCAAGGGTCTCTTTAAAAGTAAATAGAGCTTTAGAGTACCTAAGTGCATAGATTAACATGAAGATGTTAATCTAGATAAATCATGTTAGGAATTGCCACATTTCATTTTGATGAAGAATGGCAAATGATATTAAAAATTCACTTTTCTAAAATAGGAATTTAGAGAAGGATGTGTATGGAACACAAAACCTTTGATAAAGATCTAAGAATCCTAACATATTATGCGTAGCTTACTTAAGGAATCTTAGAATGATCTTAAGCAAGCATTAAAGGATTATACTTTTCGTTCATGTGATAATTGAGAATGGTTTCATTCACATGATTGAAGAATCATGATTATACATGAAGTTAAGTGGGAGCATGAATTATTTCCCCATGTCTTATATGTTGATGACACATTACTTATTGAGAATAATGTACCAATGCTCTCTTCTGTGAAAGAGTGATTGGAAGACTAGGAAAAGGTGCGATGTATTCTAGATTTCCGAATCTATGTGAGTGAATATTGGCATAGAGTTGAGAGTCTTATGATGATAAGATCCTTCATATTTGTTTAACATCAAAAAGGTTGAGTAAGTTGTTCATATTGATTAAAGTGGAATTACTATGAGAGAGTCATAGTCATTCACTGAACCTAAATAAGTTGTTGATTACATAAAATCGTTTTCTAATGTTTCCGCCATTAGAACAATCATGTATGCCATTAAATGCACACGCCGTTATGAAGCATATGCTGGGAACATAATAAATCAATAACAAGTTAATTCATAAGATGGTCTTATGAAAGCCTTAAAGAACATCCTTTGAGATTCTTGAAGTCAGTCAAGGATTCATTCATATGATTGGATGATATACTAAGTTATGTGTTGAAGGGTTGCACAAGCTTGAGTTTCCAAACCGAAAAGAATTTGTCGAAATCCTAGGCTAATTTTATTGACTAAGGAGTAAGAAACTAGAGAAGTGTTTTAGTTTTGATCATTACAAATTCTACAAACAGAATCTAAGTAAATTGTGATAAAATGGTCAACATAGGAAATAATGTTGGAATATGTGTCCTCAACAATAGTGCGATCACATGTTTAAATCTCATATTAAGAGTACGTAAGGGATGATTCATTTATATAGTCAACTGATCAACATTTATCAGTAATGATCAGCTAACTAGAGTTAGACATTAATGTGTTTGATGGTGGTGATCAGTTGATCCCTTAAGGTCACACCTAAAGGACAATACCCTTAATAGACAAATTGATTAATTGTATGACGATTAAAGTTAATCAATTCCTTAAAATTGAACAATACAATTGTGAGAGAGAATATTTATATCTTATTGTAATGGGATTAAATAAGATTTATTTTAGTAATTGAAATACTTTATTACTAAAATTGATTATTGTTTGTGAAAAAATTGAGATAAGAATGAATGGTTAATTATAATTACAATATGTTGTGAATTATAATTATATGACCCATTTTATTTATGTGATCAAGTATCACAAGTCAATTTGTTGTATGTAATTTAATTAATTTATAAAATTATATTAATTTGATAAATATGCATTAAATTAATTAATAACATGTAACATAATACATGTGACATATTGTGTGACAAGTGACAAATTGATAAAACAAAATGGCAGTCCATTTTATGTAAATGGACCGAAATGGAGGGATTGGTAGTAGGTTGTGGCTATTTTATTTTATGTGATAAAATATAAATAATAGAACCTAGTCTATATAGCCTTACAAGTCTACATTTTGATAAGTGCAAAAAGGAAAAGCAAGATGCCCTTTTGGACATATGCCAACCGGCCCCTTCCTCCTCTATATGAGATTATGTTCTCATTTTTCCATTCATTCAATCATCTTGCATGCATACTTGATTCATGCTTCATTTTTCTCTCATCTCTCTCAAAAATCTTTCAAAATAGTTTTAGAAATTCAATAAATTATTCATCTTAAATTCTAAACATAATATAGGATTACTAGTGTAGTAATAAGTATATTATTAGAATTAATTTTAAAGGTACTATTATATTAATCTAGTTAATTAGTATACTAGTTTAAGGGATTAGTCTTGGGTGCAATCAGAAGGAGGATCTCTACATTAGGATTTTGGAGGATCATCCAATATATTATAGCTCAAGAACAAATAAGGAAGGTGACCTTATTTGTGCCCTTAATTTCGAGCCACTCTACAATGTAAGGGACATTGTTTTTCCTTATTAATCTCTCATTTTGTTATGCATGCACTAGATTTAAAGAAAAAACATTAAGAAGTTAATTAGTTCACTATTAAAGGAGTCTAATAAGAGGTATATGAATCTAACAATTGCTATCAGAGCATAGGATGTTGCATGCATAATCGGTTATTGTTTTTCCGAGTTAAAATGTTAACATATAAAACTAAAAATTTGTGATTTATAGGAGTAAGTCACGAAATCATGATGGATGTTATATATTCTGGTCCTAAAATGTTCTTAGGTCATTTTTATGATTTATGGTAATTTATTGCTCATTTTGATCATTTTTAGTGAAATAATTACATTTTTATGAGTAAAATGAACTTTTATTCACTAAAATAAGTTAACCTTCACTACTGACAGTGATTTTTTAGTATGACCTCACATGAATATTTTATGTATTGTATGTAAAATTTCGTATTAATGTGATTTATATTTCATGATTTATGATTTTTATGTGACAAAAATGGCATAAATTAAGGTTAAATGAATAAAATTGGTTAAACTTTAATTTCTGACCTTGAAAATTTTATATGACCTCACATGTATGTTTTACAAATTGTGTGTAAAATCTCGTATTAATTTGATTAATATGGCATGATTTATGATTTTTATGAGATAAAAATGGATTAAAAGAGGAAAATTGTTTAAATATAGTTAAACTTTGAACCAGGCTATGAGATTTTAATATGTTGTCACACGCATGATTTAAACACTGTATGTAAATTTTGAGATGAAATTATTTCATTTTGCATGATTTATTAATTTTTAATGTAAAAATGGCATAAATAGTGACTATTTTAGCATAAACAGCTAAACGACTTACATGGCATGAGAAAATTATTTTAGGTTACATAAATATCCCACTTATCAGATCTAAAGTTGTAAAATTTATTGGATTAATTTTTGTATACTTTAGATGTTTTATGAGATAAAACAGATAAATTGCAACTATATTTTCTCGAAATTAATTCGAAAATTTTAACCATAATTTTTGACATTATGAGTGTCATGGAATTATTCCAGAATGTTCAAAAATTTAAAAATTCAAATTTTTAAATGATTGTAATTTAATTTGGATTTATTTCATAAATGTTATGATTTTAAGGTCAAGGATGAGTATAAAATTATATCAAGTTGAATTATTGTCAAAAATTGAGTGACGACTAATTTTTGAGTCACTTGAGCTTAAATTTGGTTGAAGTATTGATTTGTGATTTTAAGAAGTTATTATCACGCATTTCCATAAACCCGGTTTATATAATCGATATAAGTTAAATAGGGCGATTTGGCACATAATTTGGCATGATAGATATATATTATAATGCTGCATATTTCAATTGTTAAATGTCTTTTTATTTATTTAATTTTGAATTATGCAATTTTATCTTAGTATGGCCTTAGTTTTAATCGATATTACCCGTAATGAAAGGGAATATTGATTCGGTTGTAATTTAATGTGATCTCGTATCACTTTTATTTTTACTAGTTTTTCATATTACAAATGTATAATTGGAATAGTTTTGTATTTTTATTATTATTTGTAATTATGGAATTTATTCAAGATGGTACCATTCGGAAAGGTGTTCCGACAAAAACGGTGTTCTTGGGAGGCGTGCCACTTGATTTTCTATTTTAGGAAGGCCATACTAGGAATTTATTATTATTGCTTAGCATTTCTTTTAATATGTTACATGCATTGCCAAATCGCCATTACAACACATGCATTTCATATCGAGTCATCGACCGTGTAAATTATAATTATCGTAGTTCACCGCTTTTGTTCACTTAAAACGTGATAGATAATAAATTAACAAGACCTCTCATTAAATAATAATTGAGAATTAGCCTTACCAAATAGTAGAACCATGAGTCCCAATTTCATAAGGAAGTAGGCTCGGCTCACAGGGGTGCTAAACTTGTTACGTTGGGTAATAAAATGTTATTACGTCGAAATTTGGATTGAGCTCAACGGAAGTATTCGTGACCGTAGTCGCATGTGTTCCGGGCTAAAGATAAATATTTAAGTAATTTTTATCGACCGGGAGTTTTAGAAGTAGAATCGATTAAAGAGTTAATCCACCGAATTATATTGATAAGGGATGTATCGGCTCACCGTGCCCGAGTTAATATGAATTTGGATCTCGGAATCATTTATAATAGTTGGGTAGAGGTCACTATAAAAATGAAATACTTGTTTACAAGTATTATTAAAATGATAGATGTTAATTATTTCCTTCATTTCCGTTTTTGTAGTTATTTATACGCAATGGATTCATCTAATACTCTTACACCAATCACCATTAATTCATGGCTCCAAATCATTCGATGAAAAGTGCTCCAAGTATGACAATGATACGATTAGAGAATTACGCTTTGACATTGGTCAAGATGGAAATCTTTGCTACTTTACCACTTCCACACCTCCCACTCCAATATTTATGCCCGCTTCCTTGGTAAGAAAATCTTGTGAAGAATATCTCTCTAATCCTAAGGCATCCTTGTTTGAAGCAACAAGGAGAAATATTAAATTCAGTTGGAGTTCTAGCAAGAATGTTCTTGCAACTGAAAGGAGTAATGTTATTATTAAAGGAAAAGCAAAGATGGGTAAGAAACCCAAACCTGATAATGAATTGGAAATGGATAGTGAGCAGGCCCGGCTCAAGGGGTGTACAACCCGTGCGGGCGCACAGGGCCCCCAAAATTTGGGGTCCAAATCTACTTAAGATGTTTAGTATTTTACTATAATGACACACCTATAAGCAGTTTAATGCAAGTAGCATAATGGTAGGTATACTACAATTTTTAGCAGGAGGCCCGCGTTCGACTCCAAGGGCCAAGGCCTTGTTTTTTTGTTAATTGAAGGGCCCACTATTGTTCGACTCCAAGGGCCAACGCCTTGTTTTTTTTGTTTTTTGTTAATTGAAGTGCCCACTATTAACTATTCAGCTTCTTGCCTTCCTAATTTATTTTTTATTAATTAAAGTGGGGCCCGATTGCTTCTTTCTAATTTAATTTGTGTTTTATAGGTAATGTTTTTCTTTCATATTTCGTAACAGCCGGTCTTGCTTAAAATCGTCTTGAGTTAAGAGTCTTTACATCCTCTTTTTATTTTCACCTTTATTTTAATCGGAAGTGAGAGCGGTTTTAAGTTAAGACGGTATTAAACAAGAATCGGGCTAAATGTTTTTAATATAGCGCTAGAAAACAAAAGTGGCAAGAAATTCTTATTTCAAAGTTTATATTTTAGTTGAGCAATTAAAAAACGACATAATTACAATTATTATCTCTATTACGTTCCGACAATTAAATAAGCTACTTGTCAAACGCTTACGAAAAAACAAGGTACCTGAAATTTTGGTCAAATAAGCTACTTTAACCAAATCAGGTACCTGAAATGTCTTGCCAAACAAAGTCTACTAATCGTATTAGTTAGGGCCCCTTTTTGGGAATTTCGCACAGGGCCACCGAAATCTCCCAGACGGCCCTGATAGTGAGACTACCACAACCAAGAGTAAGAAGGGTGCCCAATCTTACGAAGAATATCATTATTTTAATGTCATGGGCCATTGGAAGCGAAATTGTCCTAAGTATTTTGGAGATATCAAAGCTTGACTTATCACTCCGGTTAGGGTTAAGTAATGTGGAATCACTTAGCAAGGGTAACATGGATCTCCAATTCGCAAATGGAACTAGAGTAGCCGCCATTTCAAAGGGAATCCTTGTGATAGCCTTAGTTAAGTTATTTTAAATTGAATCTACATAATGGTGATTATGTACCCATTTTGTCTAAAACATTATTTCCATGTTAGACATGGAAGGATTCATATTTCGCCATCAAAAACAATCGTTGTATTTTGTTTGAAAATTGACATGGCTGGGAGCCAAGTCACTTATCTTAATGATATTCATGTTTTAGACACTTCCAACTCAAGCAAAGATATCTACATAATACTATCCAAAAGACTCAAATAAGTAATCCAAATGTTTTATACATTTGGTATTGTCGATTAGGTCTCATAAATAAGAAACGCATTAAAGGGTTACTGTCGACTAGATTTATTGAACCATTAGATTTTCAATCATATGGAATATGCGAATCTTGTCTCCTTTGCAATATGATTCGTACTCTTTTTAGTGGTAAAGGGACACGAGCAAATGATTTGTTCGGAGTAATACATGCCGATGTATGTGTTCCTATGAGCATCACTGCAAGGGGAAATTATGACTACTTTGTCACTTTTACCAATGATTTAAGTAGATATGGGTATGTTTACTTAATCAAAAATAAAGTGAAGCATTTGAGAAATTTAAAGAATTTGTAAATGACGTAGAGAACCAATTGAACAAAGTACTAAAGCATTACGATCTGATCGTAGTGGCAAAGATCTAAGTAATGAATTTGATTTATTAAATATGGATTATGACCTAGTGTCACTACCCATAAGATCAAACAAATATGAGTCGGTTTGAGTTATTGAACTCAATTTTGGGAATTTGCAATCCAAAACGGACAAGTAATTCTAAACGGATGGTCAACCATGAGATACCTGAAATAGAGAGTCTATTTAACATATGACATGGATCAGACTGGCATATTACATGAATCAAAATGCCATGATAGAAATGGTATTTTTATGTGCTAACACGTCAGCCTAGACAAACTTCAATTACTCCACCATATATGTTTTTAACTCACAAAGCTGTCTCTTAAGAAGATAGATGTATTTCTAAGAGATAGAGTGGGAGTATATTGGATCGTCACAAACATGTCTTATAGTTAATGTGTTACTTTGTGAAAGTAATGGAACTATAATCTATAAAGATAGAGTGGGAGTACAGCACACATGTCGTATTGTTAAAATATTGCTTTTCGAAAGCAATGGTATTATGACCTTATCCCAAATAGACCTTGTTGCATACGAGCCATAGCAATACAATCCAAAAATTGTTACTCAATGGTAGATTTACTTTAAGGCGAGGGCCTCTTTAAAGTAAATAGAGATTTAGAGTACTAAAATGTATAGATTGACATGAAGATGTTGATTAAGATAAATAATGTTAGGAATCGCCACATTTCATTTTGATGAAGAATGCCAAATGATATTAAAAATTCGCTTTTCTAAAATGGGAATTTAGAGAAGGATGTGTTTGGAACACAAAACCTTAGATAAAGATCTAAGAATCCTAACGTATTATGCGTAGCTTTCTTAAGTGATCCTAGAATGGTCTTAAGCAAGCATCAAAGGATTATACTTTTCGTTCATGTGATAATTGAGAATGGTTTCATTCACATGATAGAAGAATCATGATTATACATGAAGTTAAGTGGGAGCAAGAATTATTTCCATGTCTTATATGTTGAAGACATATTACATATTGAGAAAAATGTACCAATGCTCTCTTCTGTTAAGAGTGATTGGGAGACTAGGAAACGGTGCGATATATTTTAGATTAACGAATCTATGTGAGAGAATATTGGCATAGAGTTGAGAGTCTTATGATGATAAGATCCTTCATATCTGTTAAACATCAATAAGGTGGAGTAGGTTATTCATGTTGATGAAAGTGGAATTGCTATGATGGAGTCATAGTCGTTCACTGAACCTATTAAGTTATTGATTACATGAAATCAATTTCTAATGTTTCTGCCATTAGAACGATCATGTATGCCAACAGACGTACATGCCGTGATGTAAAATATGCTAAGGGCATAATAAGTCAATAACAAGTTAATTCCTATGATGGGGATTGTGAAAGCCTTAAGGAACATCTTTGAGATTCTTGAGAAGAATTAAGGATTCGTTCATATGTTTGGATGATAAACTAAGTTATGTGTTGAAGGGTTGCACAAAATTTAGTTTCCATGCCGAAAAGGATTTGTCGAAATCCTACGCTGTCTTATTGACTAAGGAGTAAGAGACTAGAAAAGTGTTTTAGTTTCGTACATTGCAAATTCTACAAATAAAATCTAAGTAAATTGTGATAAAATGGTCAATGTAGGGAATGAGAGTAGATTCCTCTACCAAAGACTTTATCACAAGTTATGTGATAACAGTGAGAGCATCTTTCAAGTTAAAGAGCCCAAGTCTAGTAAGAAGACTAGACATATACTTAGATAAATTCATGTTATAAGAAATAACATTGAATAGAAGGAAATGGCAATTCATAAAGTTGGAATGTTTGGATACATGGTATATCCACTTGCCAAGCGTTTATTGCATTTCAACTGGTACACTATAGATTATAAGATATGAAGTAGGAATAGAGTATTGACAATTCATATATGATTATCGCATTTATCGTTTGAGTTTTATTAAACTCACCCATTACTTTGTTAAATCCAAATGGGTTCTAGAGACAAATTGAACCCCGTTAAAGTGAACTGGATTGACATAGTATTCACCCCTAGTTGCTTAAAGGAGGTGACGTCTCGAAATAACTAGAGTGTGATGCGATTGATGGCAAGTCAAGTGCCATAGAGTCATATGGGATGACTAGTCGATCATATAGGCAGACTGTATGGGATACTCTGTCGGGCAGTGACTGCTTATAGAGTTCTGGTAATTCATAAAGCCTGGTCGTGGCAAGAGCTGCTATAGTATTCTTATGAGTCAACTCATTTGACTAAAGACTATTCGCCTAAGTTGGCACAAATTTCTTATTGACTTTGATTTATGCTCTACGACTGTCGTAATTGAGGTCAAATGGGTATATTTTGGGTTATGATGAACTGTGGCTAAACGAAGGGAATGGTGCGATAGGAATTGTCCACCCCACTGTCATGGTTATTTGAAATCTCAAGGCCACTCGAGGAGTAGTGAACTAAAAATGCGTGGCCACGCTCGGAAAGTATCTATGGTAGATAATTTCGGCCAGACAGTTACACCTCCAGATCGAAGAAACCACTCAAGATTTGATCAAATGCAAGTACGACCTGCGAGACACCTTGCATTGAGTGGGAGATTGTAATAGGACAAGATAATTGGTGACGCACACTTGTCTCGGACAAGTGGGAGATTGTTGGAATATGTGTCCTCAACAATAGTGCGATCACATGTTTAAATCTCATATTAAGAATACGGAAGGGATGATTCATTTATAGTCAACTGATCAACATTTATCAGTAATGATCAGCTAAGTAGAGTTAGACATTAATGTCGTTTGACGGTGGTGATCAGTTGATCCTTTAAGGTTACACCTAAAGGACAATTCCCTTAATAGACAAATTGATTAATTGTATGACGATGCAAGTTAATCAATTCCTTAAAATTGAACAACACAATTGTGAGAGAGAATATTTATATCTTATTTTAATGGGATTAAATAAGATTTATTTTAGTAATTGAAATACTTTATTACTAAAATTGATTATTATTTGTGAATCAATTGAGATAAGAATGAATGGTTAATTATAATTACAATTTGTTGTGAATTATAATTATATGACCCATTTTATTTATATGATCAAGTATCACTAGTCAATTTGTTGTATGTAATTTAATTAATTTATAAAATGATATTTATTTGATAAATATGCATTAAATTAATTAATAACATGTAACATACTACATGTGACAAATGACAAATTGACAAAAAAAAATGGTAGTCCATTTTATGTAAAGGGACCGAAATGGAGGGAGTGGTAGTAGGTTGTGGTTATTTTATTTTATGTGATAAAATATAAATAATAGAAGGTAGTCTATATAGCCTTACAAGTCTACATTTTGATAAGTTCAAAAAGGAAAAGCAAGATGCCCTTTTGGACATATGCCAACCGGCCCCTTCCTCCTCTATATGAGAATATGTTCTCATTTTTCCATTCATTCAATCATCTTGCATGCATACTTGATTCATGGTTCATTTTTCTCTCATCTCTCTCAAAAATCTTTCTAATTAGTTTTAGAAATTCAATAAATTGTTCATCTTAAATTCTAAACATAATATAGGATTACTAGTGTAGTAATAAGTATATTATTAGAATTAATTTTAAGGGTACTATTATATTAATCTAGTTAATTAGTATACTAGTTTAAGGGATTAGTCATGGGTGCAATCAAAAGTAGGATCTTTACATTGGGATTTTGGAGGATCATCCAACATATTATAGCTCAAGAACAAATAAGGAAGGTGACCTTATTTGTGCCCTTAATTTTGAGCCACTCTACAATGTAAGGGACATTGTTTTTCCTTATTAATCTCTCATTTTGTTATGCATGCACTAGATCTAAAGAACAAACATTAAGAAATTAATTAGTTCACTATTAGAGGAGTCTAATAAAAGGTATATGAACCTAACAAATAAGAGTGAATCCCTCTGCAAATAACTTTATCACAAGTTATATGATAACAGTGGGAGCATCTTTCAAGTTAAAGAGCCCAAGTCTAGTAAGAAGACTAGACATATACTAAGATAAATTCATGTTATTAGAAATAACATTTTATAGAAGGAAATATCAATTAATAAAGTTGGAATATATGGATATATGATATATCCACTAGCCAAGCTTTTATTGCATTTCAACTAGTGTAAAAGATACACTATAGATTATAAGATATGGAGTAGTAATAATGTATTGACTATTCATATATGATAATCACATTTATCGTTTGAGTTTCTTTAAACTCATCCGCTACTTTGTTAAATCCAAATGGGTTGTTGATACAATTTGAACCCCATTAATGTGAACTGGATTAACATAAGTATTCGCCCCTAGTTACTTATAGAAGGTGACGTCTCAAAGTGACTAGAGTGTGATGCGATTGATGGCAAGTTCAAGTGCCATAGAGTCATATGGGATGACTAGTCGATCACATAGGCAGACTGTATGGGACACTTTGTCGGGCAGTGACCGCTTATATAGTTCTGGTAATTCATAAAACCTAGTCGTGGCAAGAGCTACAATAGTATTCTTATGAGTCAATTCTTTTAACTAGAGACTATTCGCCCAAGTTGGCACAAATTTCTGATTGACTTTTATTTATGCTCTACGACTGTCGTAACTGAGGTCAAATGAGTATATTTTGGGTTATGATGAACTGTGGCTATGCGAAGGGAATAGTGCGATAGGAATTGTCCACCCCTTGTCATGGTTGTTTGAAATCTCAGGGCCACTCGAGGAGTAGTGAACTGTAAATGCGTGGCCACGCTCGAAAGGTATCTACGGTAGATAATTCCGGTCAGATGGTTACTCTTCAGATCGAGAAAACCACTCAAGATATGATCAAATGCAAGTACGACCTGCGAGACACCTTGCATTGAATGGGAGATTGTAATAGGACAAGAGAATTGGTGACGCACATTTGTCTCGGACAAGTGGGAGATTGTTGGAGTATGTGTCCTCAACAATAGTGCGATCACATGTTTAAATCTCAAATTAAGAATACGTAAGGGATGATTCAGTTGTATAGTCAACTGATCAACATTAATGAGTAATGATTGGCTAACTAGAGTTTAACATTAATGTCGTTAGACAGTGGCGATCAGTTGATCCCTTAAGGTCACACCTAAAGGACAATTCCCTTAATGGATAAATTGATTAGTTGTATGGCGATACAAGTTAATCAATTCCTTAAAATTGAACAATTCAAATGTAAGAGAGAATGTTTATAGCTTATTGTAATTTGATTAAATAAGTTTTATTTTAGTAATTAAAATACTTTATTACTAAAATTGATTATTGTTTGTGAAACAATATAGATAAGAATGAATGGTAATTATAATTACAATATGTTGTGATTTATAATTATATGACCCATTTTATTTATATGATCAAGGACCACTAGTCAATTTGTTGTATATAATTAATTAATATATAAAATGATATTTATTTGATAAATATGCATTAAATTAATTAATAACATGTAACATACTACATGTTACATATTGTGTGACAAGTGACAAATTGACAAAATAAAATGGTAGTCCATTTTATATATATGGACCGAAATGGAGGGTGTAGGGTGTGAGGATGATATTATTTTATGAGATAAAGTGCATATCATCATAGCTATTGCATACTAGCTTACATACCTACATTTTGATAAGAGTAAAAAGCAAAAGTAAGATGCCATTTTGGCCTTATCCTACTCGGCTCCATCCTCCTCTTTTAATGAGATTTTGTTCTCATTTTACTCTCTCCATTCATTCATTCATTCATCTTACATTCATTCATTCACATATTCTCTCCACCTCTCTCTAAAACAAGTTTTTAGAAATAAGAAATTGTTCATCTAATATCATCAAAACATAAGATTACTAGTGTAGTAATAGTGATAATATTAGAATCTATTTTAAGGTACAATAATACTCTAATCTAGTTAATTAGTATTTTATTTTAAGGGATTTGTTTTGGGTGGAATCAAAGGAGAATCTCTACATTGGGATTTTGGAGGATCATCCACCATATTTAAGCTCAAGAACAAATAAGGAAGGTGGCCTTATTTGTGCCCTATTTTCGAGCCATATAACAATGTAATGGACATTGTTTTTCTTATTTAATCTATTATTTAGTTATGCATGCACTAGATCTAAAGAACTAATAATTAAAATGTTAAATTGTTCACTATCAGAAGAGTCTAATAATAGGTACATGAACCCTACAGATCCCTTAAGGTCACACCTAAAGGACAATTCCCTTAATAGATAAATTAATTAATTGTATATTGATACAGATTAATTAATTCCTTAAAATTTGAATAATTTACATATGTGAGTGAGAATATGAATCTTATTGTAATTCGATTAAATAAGATTCGTTTTAGTAAATAAAAGTTTTTATATTACTAAAATTTTTTTTATGAAACAATTAAAGTAAGAATGATCGGTTAATTATAATTACAATCTGTTGTAGATTATATTAACGTAAACCATTTTATACACTTTTAATTATGAATTATTAGTCAGTTGTTATATATAATTGTTGGTGTGGATTACAACTCGCCGTCAAAAGCTTCAACCAAAACAATATTTATAAATTCACAAACTACTCTTAGCAAAGAGTCAAGTAAAGGTCGGATCCCAAGGGACGGATATTGATGTAGGATTCTAAATTGCAAATGGTTGTGTCTTAGGGTGTCATAAATTGGGTTGAGATGAAGTTGGTCAAAACTAATTAACAAAATAAAAGTAAAGTAATGAAAACAAGCAAGGTGATTAAAGGGGTTGTAAACAATTGATTAAAAGCAATAGGGTGTCATGTGTTCATAGGGCATGGGAGTTGATCATACAAACATGTTTTCAACTAGATGCAAGCACTTATTGTTGTGATGGGATCGAGTTGGTGTATAAGCTTACAATCCCTAAGAAGGTTTGGGTCCCAGAGCCGAATCGATTAGATTGTACAACACCTACAAGTCGACTTAATCCTTCCTATTCAACTTTATGCATGGTCTAATGAGGCTCGATTTGGTTTATATGCTTACAAGCCTCATTAAAAAGATAGGTGATGGATCAAAAATGCAAGGATTCATAGGCTCGCATTTCATCAAACATAACATGTGCATAAGTTGAAAACACAACAAGCAAGCAAATTAATTATGAAAATATATTAGATTAAGAATTAATCATTCCCCATGTTGTTTCCCCTAATTCCCCATTAACCCTAGCTAAAATACTACTCACTCATTATCAAGTTCAACATGCTAACAAGGTTGTCAATCAAACTAACAAAGCTAAACATGATGAATAAATGAAAATAATTAAACAAGGGTAAAGAGAATTATACCTATGAAGATGATTCCAAATAATAAAGCAAAGAATAATAGAAGTACTTGATGATTGATGGAAGGTTGTCAATCTCCCAAATAAACCCAAATAATCTTCCAATTACTCAAAACAAATGAAGAACAATAGAGAAATTATGGAAAGATTAAGATGTGATTAATATTGATAAATTGTATTACAACTAAATTAAGACTAATTTGAGAGTATTAAGAAGTAATTAAGAGAGCATAAGAGGTGATTAAGAGATAATTAAGGATGGATGATAATCTAGGTATTACAAAGGGGTATTTATACTAAAGATTAGGAACAAAGATTAGGGTTACTAAGGGCTTAAATGACTATTAAGACCCTAAGAAAAGTTGAGTAACTGCTCCTCCCGAAGGAAATGAGCGGATCCCCATAGCTAGTCTTGCCACGATCCACCCGTCCTGTGCTGTGGCACGGGCTCTTCTGACTTGTGATCCGCTCGGATCCATGGGAAGATGCTCGGCTCCTTGGGTTGCAAGCCGCTCGACTAGGCAACAAGACGCCCGGATCCTGGTGTTTAGCGACGCCCGGATCGCGCTCGATCCGCTCGGATTGCTGGACAGACTGCTTCTCTTATTTTCACCTTAACAATCCGCAAGGATCATATCGGGGATGCAAGGATCCTTTCATCATTGCCTATTTCACTTTATTATCTACTTAGGCCCCTAGTTTTGGTCTTCTGTTTGATGCTTGGTCATTAGATGCGATCAATTTAGCTCCATTTCGCCTTGTAAATGCAAGGTTAGCAATCCTTTCCTACCAAGGAGATAAAACCTCAAAGAATATGCAAAATGGGAAACTAAAGATAGTAAATGACCACTATAAAGCATGGGAACGAGGTTAATTAGGGGACTAAATGTGCTCAAATATGAGTCACATCAAACATCCCCAAACCGAACCTTTGCTCGTCCCGAGTAAAGAAGTGACTAAAACTAGGAACCTTATTTAAAATGACCTGCTAATATAGCCGATATGAGACAATTAGCGGGTCTCACTCCACCCCTTCAACTCACAACAAGGAAACCATGAGTTAGGATTCCTTCTTGCAAGGCAAGGTGGGGCTTGCCAAAATGGCGATACATCCAAGCATTAAGCACACAAAAGCAAGTAATGGATGCATCTACAAAAATGAATAGCCACTTTCCTCATCTAAGTGGCGGAAATTATCTACAAGGGAAAAAATTTAAGGATACACACTCCATTATAGATACGGTTTCTTCAAGCTACTAAGCCTAGGAGGATACCAATAAATCACCTCCAAGTTGTGTCAAGCTAGGGTACCTTTGTCCTCAAACGTTAAATGCTTTTGTCAAGAGTAGACTCCTTATGGTGTTAGAAACACTAGTGGATCGCGGAATTCCCCTTCTTGCTTAGACAAGAAGAAAGGTCGTCCCTTCTTCACCATGCATAAAAGTGGGTTCAATGGATAAAGGGATCAATATTTTTTGAGTTTCATATGGGAGTTTGCTTTTGATGTTGTTATTCCCCCAATTTCTTGTGGCATTTGATATTTTAGAATAATATCTTTTTGCCATTTCTTTGATGTTTGGCATTTGTCTGCTTGACAATTTCAACTTTTTGCATTTTTTGAACATTTTCAAAGTCACCCCAATTTGTAAGGAGGGCGCTTATATTTGAAGCATAGGAGTCTATTTTTGCTCCTCTTTTCTTTGATGCATTTTGCAAACTTTTTGATTTTTCATTTCAATGCTTGAACTAAAACTTAAACATTTTTTGTGCCCATTCCCTTTTTTTGATAAAATGTGGTAGAATGTGGAAGATGGTTGCATGGCTTCAAATGTCACCTTGGAATAAACTGTAACACCCGCGAATTTTCTGTTTTGGCGTTTATAATTTAATTAGCCATTTTATTATTTTATTTATATTTTAAATCCGTTTTTATAAAAATGCGGCTTTACATGTATAATAATGTTAATATTAATAAAAATATCCGTCTTAAGTTTGTAGTAGGTTTAAAACGTATTTTAGTGGAAAATCGACTCAATTTAAGGTTTTGGGCTTAGGATGACCATTGGGCCTTTCTTTTATTTCTTCCCCTCCACCAATCCTACACTCAAAACCCTATCTTCTTCCTTCTACTCTAAAATTTCAGCAACTTTCCTCAACAAACAAACATAAAACACCATTGTTACACAACTTCCACCTCCTTCACTAAAATGGCCATAAAACCTTCTTTTCTTATCGGTTTTCAACGATTTTCACGCCTATCTCTTCCTCTCCTCGTCCTCCATATTCCTAGGTAAGAAAGATCTTGACTTTCCCTCACCCTTGCTGTTGGCCGTGACTTTTATGACACGATTTTCAAGGTCTTACTTGGGAACTCGGTTATTGAGCTTCCTTTTGGGCAACCGGCATGGTTTTGAGTCAGAATCTTGCATTTTGAAGAAATAATGAGGTAACGGTGATGGGTTAATCGGTATTATGTCATTTGTATGTTTATATGTTATGTTTTGTTGTTATAAGCTAGTAATTGTGATTCTTATAAGATTATATGTGTAGTTGCTTAAGATGGATTTATACAAGGTTTTACTTGCTTAAATTGAGTCAAGATGGTATCTTTGGCCTTCTTATGAGACGGGTAATTAGATGTGGTTTTTGTTATATGTCACTAGTATCATTACTTGCTTAAAGTTTTTGTTTTGAGACGGTTCCATTTAGCTTGCTAAAGTTGCATTTTTGAGACTATTTTGGGTGACCCATGTTGGCCTGGAACCCGTCGTATCTGACTAGTGCGATTTCTAATGCTATCGAAAATATGACAGATGGATCGGCGTCGAAAAATTAGATGGTTTAGCCACTTGAATCACTCGATTCGGAGTCCGTATGAGTAAATGGTGCCCGTTTTACCGTTTCAAGTTCTTTAAATATATATATCCTTTGTGTATGATGGTTATTTATACTTTTTATTCGTATCATGACCAAAGTTTTCCCTTGTTGACTAGTATATGCTTATAGGTAGTTCGGATTTTGGTTTGTTTACGTTTTGCCTCGTGTTCCGTATTAGTTAATTCATTTGTTATCGGTTATTTATACTTTGTTCAAGTAACATGTGAATGAGAAATGAAACGTTTATTCACCTACCGCTCATTATATTTTATAAATTGGGTTCACTATAATTTATATGGAGAATTTACATACTTCCTTCTTTTGGGCTTGTTATGTTTTAAATGTTGGACTTCACATGATTACATGGTTGGACTTTGCATGATTAACTTGATGAATTTCCTATGACTTCAAGTATTGGGTTTTTATGACTTGTTTGATGGGCTCATAAATGAGTCGCTTGAGTTGGTCACATTTATTCTGTAGATTTCACATAACGTAAATTATTCATTATCGCTTGTTATATTTTATTTAACTGGCATGTTTAAATATGAAATGAAATATTTATTTTTGTGTTACAAGTATGAAAAGATTATTATAAATAATTACTTGTAAGAGTCGTACTCTTGTAGAAATGCCATAGTACTATCATATATGCTTGATTTACATTTACGCCCTACGTGTGCTGTTCTGGCAAGTACGGGTTTGGCCTACTTGTGCTGTTCTGCAAGTATGGTTTTGGCCACTTGTGCTGTACTGGCAAGTGAGTCTTATCTTAGTCTTTCCGCCACTTTCGTGCTGTTCTGGCGATTGGGGTACTCGGTCTCCATTTGTAGTCGAGTCTTGGGTGCGTGCTGTGCTGGCGCACGTCGAATCGGGATGTACACCTGAGAATCTACAGATTTAGACTAGGACCGTATTATTATCGAAGTCCTACCCGGGGAAATTATAGTCTAAGAGTGATAAATGTCGTGCATTATTTGGATGGTTACTTTGGTCATATCTCCTTGAAATACGTGCTCGTGGCTAAGTGGTCGTGTCTGTTTCCTTGTCTTTCTTCTCCCTTTATTTTATTGTTGCTTATGCCTTACTTACTTTTTTATTCCATCATTTCTTTTATCCTTGTTGGTTTAAACACGTATGATCCCATGTTTAGTTATAAGTCTATTCACTCATAACTTATCTAATATGATTATTTGTTCATGTTCTTTGTTATGTTCGTTTTGACATAATGTGGCTGGGAGAACCCTGAGTTACTCCCCATTGACTGTGGCTTTCATGTTTACATGAATGACAGGTTTGTGAAGATACATTTGTGGGGTTTAGACGTGTGAGCTAGCGAGCACCTTAGACTAGTAGTCGTTTTAGTAGGATTGCTTAGACTCACCTTTTATCATTTGTCATTCGAGGGATATAATTTCCCTCATCTTGACTATCACGTTTGTATAATTTAATCTTTATTTCCGCAAATCTTTATTTGTTTTTTGGATTTTAATGAATCCGCGCTTTAAATTTTTAAAAGTTTCAAAAATTTCCTAATTTCCGCTTGAATTTATAAGTTATGTTTTCCGCATTATTGCGGGGGTTCACATAAACGGTAGCCAAGGAGTTATCACACCACAAGGTACTTTTGACTAGGCCTTAATCCATGGGTCAAAGGATACTAGCATAACGTACACATCCTAGAGTGTTTTAGAAGAATTCTAGTGAGCAAAGTCTCAAGAAGAAAAAGCATCTACAAGAGCCTTATATACACTTGTTAAGTTTCCCAAATAGATGTTTTCACAAAATTTTTCTAAAATGCAACTATATGCCATGATGCAACTAAAATTTATACAACCTAATGCATATGCTTCTACCAACTAGTCTGTCATATAAGCTAAATAGAACTCCTACAATCACATTGTTTCATACCGCATCAATCAAAATAAAGGCACATAGTCATTAACATAAAAAGGAAAAAGGAGATTGGAAAGATCATACCATACGGTCTTCATGTTCCTCATGTCTCGGATGTGGCGTAGTCGATCAATGTGAAAGAAGGATAAACAAACAAACAAACAAATATATAGAAAATATACAATTCTACACTATAAAGGAATCAACATGTTTTTGGTTTTTCAAATTTTCAAATTTTCAAATTTTCAAGTTTTTATGGTTTTTGTTTTTGTGAAAAAGAAAGAACATGTTTTTGTATTTTTCAAATTTTTTCAATTTTTATAATTTTTGTTTTAAAAGTCAAGTTAGAATTTCCCATACCCACACTAGTATGGGCATTGTCCTCAATGACCAATACGATAAGAAATTATGCAAGCTAAATGAGAATGCATGATTTCTACACTAGAATGCAATCTACATGACATATACACAAGTGATGCATTCTAAACTATACTATATGATGCATGAATTTATTGGTTGGAAAGCTAATTTAGATTAACTCCCAATGCTTGTGCTTGAACTTCCCCAAACCAAGTAAGACACTATTGCTAGTGTAAAAGTGGGGGAGTTCATGCACAAAAATGCAATGAATGAAACTAATTTGTCATTTTGGATTTTTAAAAGTGGGAACAAAATAAGACACCTCAATGGGACCGAGGTGGGAGTCCTTTGAGTGTTGCTAGGACTCAAAACCAATGATCAAGATTAAAAATTTGAAACAAGAGACATAAACAAAGCTAAGAGGAGGTGTAGGAAACTCACAATGGTTTGTGGCATCCTCCAAAAGCTTGTCAATCCTCAATTATCACTCATTGCGACATCCTCATCACTATCATCGCTATCATCATCTTCCTCATTATCATCATCATCATCTACCTCTATGGACCCGGAGGCTTCACCATTTTCATCATCACTTGAACTTTACACTTCTTCCTCTTCTTCCTCATGGCAAGAGTCACTACCTTCTCTGTCATCAACAACAATCTCCTTCCCCTTAGCAACTTCACTATCCATGTTGGCATCTCTAGGAGCATTTAGGAAGAATACCTCCCTTTCCGCCCAACTAGGCAAAGGACATGTAGGATCAAGTAGTCCTTGCCTAGATAAATGAAGGAGGGGCGGATATTGAGCTCGTTAGGCATTGACCCGATGTTCATAAGATTGCTTATGCATATGTTACAATAATTGAGTCAAGTAGTCTTTGCCTACCACAACATTTGTGCCACTTGGAGTGAATTCTTGGTAGGTAACTGGATAAGGTGGAGTCACGATTGAGGAGGAGGATGGTTTGGCATGCGATTCCCTATGTTGCTTCATAATCATCTCGGCTTCATCGGAGACGGGTAGTAGGTAGCTTGGACTTCGGACATTGATGCGGCATATCTTGCTCGGCAAGATGAAGGACTTAGCTTCTTTAGTGTGCCACTCAAACTTGTTGTCAAGATTATCATTCTTGACCCAATGGAACTTGTTGATCATAGTGGCCAAATCAAGAATGTTGCCACCCTTAACTGGTTTGTATGTCTTGTCCTTTTTGAAATAAGGGTTAAAGTGTTTGGCTAACCATGTTACTAAGCCTCCGTTGAGAATAAAAGCCGCCCCATCTCTACCTTTATCAACTTCAAGCCACCGATCAATTAAGAGTTGAAGTATGTTGTATTCCTTGGTGAACTTTTTGTTGATATTCATGGTGGATTCAAGGTAGACAAAGTCGAGCTCGGTGAAGTTATTGGTGCCTTTTCTTGCAATTAAAGTGTTGCCCACAAACTTATGCCACACTCTTATGCCCGGATGTTGGACATAAAGAACATGGCACTCATGGAAGGATTTAAATTTTCGCCCGGTGATTGCTTTCCATAGAGGTGCGGGATCATATTTCAATGGCTTTTTCTCATAGTCAGAATGCTCTACAAGACCAAACACTTTGCCAAATTCACTCATCGACATTCGTCTATCCTTATTTTCAAGGCGGAATTCAACATTTTTCCGAGTCTCTACCTTAGTACCTTCAAAGAGCTTACAAAATCCATGGTAAGGGAAGGGTAAGTCAATTCTTGCATTTCGAAGAGTGTTTCCAACTTCATAGACTCGAAAAAATTCTTAGTCCTTTCAAGGACACTCAATTTGTCTAAGGCATCATGGCATATGAATTTGGTAGGCAAAATAGTCTTTCTAGTAAGGGATACAAATGCTTTCCTATGAGAATCGTTTATGAAAGTTACCTCCGGATAATCTTGCAATTGTTCAATGACCTGAGTAGGTGTAGCTTCCAACATAGGAGTAGCAATTTCTTGACTTTCCACCTTTGGTTGATGCACTACCATAGCTTTTGAGGCTAAAAGAGCTTGTTGCCTTTTGGATAGATTGGAGGTTGTGGGTGCCTTACTTCCACCTTTTGTTCTTGCCATGTTGTACTCCTTGTCAAGATTGTATCAACAAACCAAAGTTTTGCTTGAATGCTTCTAGCCTCCTCAAGCTTCAATTAATCCCTAATCGATTTTAGGATTTTCAAAATTGCCTTCAAACTCTAGAAAATCGATTTAATTTTTGAAGATTTTGATGTTTGGATGGTCTTTTGTTGATGAAGGAGTAATTTGATTGTGATTTGAGGAAGTTTATGTTTGATTTTGGTGAATTTGGTTGAGGAATTTGTGTTTTGTTGATGAGGGGATTGCGGGTTTTAAGGGACAAAGATTGTGTGTTTGTGTTTGTATAAGATAGAAATGAGTTGTGGAAGGTGGGTTTGAATCCCATGTTATAGCCAATTAGCAGCAGGAGACGAGCGTCTTGGGCTGGGGACGCTCGGATCCTCAGTCAGTGAGCTCAGGAATTTTCAACCCGTACTGGGACGCGCAAATTCTTCAGGAGACGAGCGGATTTTGTTAAGGACGCTCGTCTTCATCTGGGGACACTCAGATTTTTAAACAGCATGGAATGATAATTTTCACAACAGCCAGGACGCGCAGATTTAGCTTGAGACGAGCGGCTTCAGAACTGGGACAGGCGTCTTCTGTGTAATTTGCTCAGATTTTAAAACAGACCAAACGTTTTAATTTTAGCACTCCCAAGACCCACGTCCCAGAGCCAGGACGCTCGGATCACAACCAGCACGAGCGAGTTCCCTCCTGGGACGCTCGGATTGTCCTATGCACCCACGAGTTCAGTTCCATCCATGGGGATCTTCATTTCCCATATCATTCTTTCTTCATTCCTTTGTTCAACATTATGGGTGCACTATGAAGGCTCGGTTAGCTTAGGAAATTTATATCCCCACACTAAAGCAAACACTACACATCAAAGCACATTAAAATACCTCCCTCACTTTCTCTCATAATGAAAATCTTGATCAAAGTATGAAATGGCAAATCCAAAATTGACAAAAATGCAATATAAGAAGTAAAATGCAAGTTATGGGTTAGGATATTACAAATGGTGGTTTAGGCAGGACTACACCAAACTCTCACTCTTGAATGAGATTTCAAAGGGGCATAGCCAAGGTATTGTTGACGTTGCTCAACACCTTGTAGAAGTAGTCAAAGGCTTGTTCATTGTCATTATAGAGATCATTAATAGACCTTTGCACATTGTGTTCTTCATGACGGTGACCCATGTCAAAGTGATGACAAGGATCAACAAAGCCTTGGTCTAAGGTCATAGCATTGCCAATGTAGGGATTGACCAATCCTTCAAATTCGTCATCCCATAGACCACACTTCACTAGCTTGCTTCCCAATGGTATCATGAGTTGACAAGAGCAACTCTTCTTCCTTGTTGTCATGGCCATTGAGGCCTTCTTCTTTGCTTGTCATGGTTGGTGATGAGCTATTCAAGCTTTCATTGTTGAGGAAATTTCTTTGCTCTTGGGATAGAGCATCTTGAAGGTTATCCACTTTCTTCTTCCATATGGGTGGTGATTCTTTTCCCATAGCTTGGTCATTACTTTGAGATGCCAACTTCTTCCTATCACTTTCTCGGCTATAATGATCAATCTTGAAACATGGCTCATGTAATCGGGGTGCTCTCATTGTCTTGTCAAGATTAAAAGTGATTGTCTCATCTCCCAGTTCAAGTGTGAGCTCCCCATGTTTCACATCAATCACCGCTCCCGCGGTATGCAAGAAAGGTCATCCTAAAATGATAGGAATGTTGGAATCCTCCTCCATGTCTACAATGGCAAAGTCTACCGGGATGAAGAATTTGCCAATTCTCACGGGCACATCCTCCCATATCCCTAGAAGTATCTTCGTTGATCGATCCGCCATTTCAAGCGTAATGTTGGTGCATTTGAGTTCTCCCATTCCTAGACTCTTGCACACCGAGTATGGCATGACACTTACACTTGCTCTAAGGTTACATAATGCTTTGTTGATTGTAGTGTCGCCAATGGTGCATAGAATAGAGAAACTTCCCGGATCTTTGAGTTTTGGAGGGGAACTTCCTTGTAGAATAGCACTACTCACTTTGTTAAAGGCAATAGTCTCTAGCTTTCGGATGGACTTCTTCTTGGTAAGAATATATTTCATGTATTTTGCATAGGCCGTAACATGATTGTTCAATTCCGTGAATGGGATTGAGACTTCTAAGGTCTTCATAATTTCCATGAACTTTCCAAGTTGCTCATCAAACTTATGCTTAGCTTGAAGACTAGGGAATGGAAGTCTAATCACGATAGGCTATTTCTCCTTAGCCTTCTCTTCATTTTTCTTCTTTAAAACTTCATTGGTAGTGGGTTCTTTTTCCTTAGAGTTCTCAACTCTTTGCTTGTCACTAGCATCCACAGCATCTTCATCAATTGGCCTCCTTGGCCCTTCATATCTTGTACCACTCCTCAAATGGATGACATTCACCGTTTTATGTCTTGGGGGATTACCTTGAGATGGTAATTGCCCCTTTTGTCTTTAAGAGTAAGAAGATGTTAATTGGGTCATTTGAGTTTCTAGCATCTTTGTGTGGGCTAGTATGTTGTTGATGGTGATGTCTTTTGCTTGGCTATCTTTTTGCATTTGGGTGAAAAATTCTTATTGATTCTTTTGCATTTGGAGGACCGCTTTTTGAACATCAAAGCATTGGTCATTTGTTTGATTGTATGAAGGTTGATTTTGATAACTTTGGCTTTGATTGTAAAAGGGTCTTTGAGCTTGATTTCTCATTGGAGGTGGGGTGTATGTTGGTTGTGGGTTTTGAACATTTTGGCTCTTGTATGAAAGATTGGGATAGAATTTGGTATTCTCATTATAGTAGTTGGAATAAGGGGTACCATTCTTGTATGCTTGGAAAGCATTCACTTGTTCCCCTACATTCACTTTTCTCATGTCCCAAAGTTCCACACCTCTCACATACTCCACTTGGAATTGAGGATGATGCCATCATAGCATTAACATGTTGTTTGGGTGATTTGGAAGCTTCATCAAGCTTACCTATTGCCTTCTCAAACTTCGACTTTTTTTTTTTTTGGTAAAATGTGAGAGGATATATGAAGCACAAAAATAGATACAAAGGTTTTAAAAGAAGTAGCACAAGCGCTAAATCTCTTAGAGACCGTACCAGAAGACAAACAACATATACGGGTAGCCAATATTACAACCAAGCCCCTTTAAAACATCACAAATAAAGACTCATAATCCCCATTTCCCTAGCCAAACATCATCACATCTGCTATCAGACCTACCCAGCTTCAGTTTAACCCTTTGACTAACCTCTTCCTTTATAATTTCAGCAAGTCTCTGAGGTCTTAGGATAGTTGAATGTATGCGTGCTCCATTCCTTTGAGCCCATATGTGATAATAGGAGGCATTCCAAATCAAGTAATGAACTTGCTGTTTTAAACTTGCCTTTGCTGGCCTTATTCCCCCTATCAGACTGACAGGTACTGTAAATCCACATCACTGTTTCAGTAACTGAATAACCTGCTTGCTATATGTGCAGTCAAAGAATAAGTTGCTTTGGGTCTCAGCTTCATTGTCACAGATAATGCATCTGTCATCAGTGCAGCACCCTAATCTGAACAGTTTCTCTTTCACATTCAAGCCATTATTCATGATTATCCACGTTATGATAGCATGTTTTGGTATGTTCCAACTGCTCCAGACCTCAAACTTCAAATTTATGGTGTCAATTTGAGCACTTAGTTGAACACCCAATTGTATGATGGAATCTACCTCATGCTTTCCTCCTCTAGTAGCCTTTCTAGGCCTACTATATTGTGAATTATGAACCGCCATCTCTTTGATTTTGGCCCATGTTTGATTGTCATCAACTTCGGTAAACATCCC
This sequence comes from Silene latifolia, assembly GCF_048544455.1. Classification (NCBI taxonomy): domain Eukaryota; kingdom Viridiplantae; phylum Streptophyta; class Magnoliopsida; order Caryophyllales; family Caryophyllaceae; genus Silene; species Silene latifolia. The sequence continues at coordinate 63,571,761 of NC_133530.1, read as the reverse complement.
ATTTGATCCCATGTTGAGGATATTGCGGGAATCTTCATATAGACCGTTCCAAAATTGTTGCACAAGGAACCACTCACTAAGCCCATGGTGTGGACAAGAATGACAAGTGTCCTTAAATCTCTCACATGCCTCATACAATGATTCTTCATCTCTTCGCTTGAACCCAGTGATTTGGGCTCTCAACATATTGGTCTTCTCCGGAGGATAGAATTTCTTGTAGAAAACAAGTGCTAGCTTCTTCCACGAATCAATACCAAGGGTAGCCTTGTCTAGGCTCTTTAACCATTGCTTTGCGGTACCAATCAAAGAAAAATGAAATAATACCCATCGGATTTGGTCTTGAGTAAATCCGGTTTGAGAAATCGCATCACAATAGTCACAAAGAGTCTCCATATGTGAATGAGGGTCTTCACTAGGCATCCCTCCAAATTGACTTCTCTTAACTAATTATATGAATGCGGATTTGGCTATGAAATTGCCGGTTAGATGTTGTGGTGTAGGAGTACCATTTGGTAGGTTCTCCTCAGTTGGTACGGAATGTGATGAAAATTTAGGCATTGTGGGTTGATTTTGTGGTGGGTTTTGTATTGGGTTATCCTCTCCTTCTCTTGCAAAAGGGTTGGTGAACTCAATGTTATTTGGTTGAATGTCCACAATCTTAACAATACCTACAACTCTTGAAGTACCTCTAGCAACTCTTCTATTATTGATTAAGGTCCTTTCAATTTCGAAATCAATAGGCAATGGATTACTTTGTGATCTCCTAGTCATGAAAAATATCAAACAACTTGAAAACAATTAGAACAACCTTGAGGAATTTTAGTTCCCCAAGGTAAAGAAAGACACAACTAAAAACAATTAATGAAAATCAAATCAATTTAACACCGTCCCTGGTAACGGCGCCATTTTTAGTGTGGATTACAACTCGTCGTCAAAAGCTACCAACCAAAACAATATTTATAACTTCACAAAATACTCTTAGCAAAGAGGCAAGTAAAGGTCAGATCCCAAGGGACGGGTATTGATGTAGGATTCTCAATTACAAATGGTTGTGTCTTAGGGTGTCACAAATTGGGTTAAGATGAAGTTGGTCTAAACTAATTAATAAGATAAAAGTAAAGTAATGAAAACAAGCAAGGTAATTAAAGGGGTTGTAAACAATTTATTAAAAGCACAAGGGTGTCACGAGTTCATAGGGGATTCATGGGAGTTGATCATACAAACATGTTTTCAACTAGATGCAAGCACTTATTGTTGTGATGGGATCGAGTTGGTGTATAAGCTTACAATCCCTAAGAAGGTTTGGGTCCCGGAGCTGAATCGATTAGATTGTACAACACCTACAAATCGACTTAATCCTTCCTATTCAACTTTATGCATGGTCTAATGAGGCTCGAGTTGGTTTATATGCTTACAAGCCTCATTGAAAAGATAGGTAATGGATAAAAAAATGCAAGGATTCATAGGCTCGCATTTAATCAAACATAACATGTGCATAAGTTAAAAACACAACAAGCAAGCAAATTAATTATGAAAACATATTAGATTAAGCATGAATCATTCCCCATGTTGTTTCCCCTAATTCCCCATTAACCCTAGCTAAAAGACTACTCACTGATTATCAAGTTCAACATGCTAACAAGGTTGTCAATCAAACTAACAAAGCTAAACATCATGAATAAATGAAAATGATTAACAATAATTAAACAAGGGTAAAGAGAATTATACCTATGAAGATGATTCCAAATAATAAAGCAAAGAATAATAGAAGTACTTGATGATTGATGGAAGGTTGTCAATCTCCCAAATAAACCCAAATAATCTTCTAATTACTCAAAATAAATGAAGAACAATAGAAAAATTAAGGAAAGATTAAGATGTGATTAATATTGATAAATTGTATTACAACTAAATTAAGACTAAGTTGATAGTATTAAGAAGTAATTAAGAGAGCATAAGAGGTGATTAAGAGATGATTAAGGATGGATGCTAATCTAGGTAGTACAAAGGGGTATTTATACTAAAGATTAGGTACAAAGATTAGGGTTACTAAGGGCTTAAATAACTATTAAGACCCTAAGAAAAGTTCAGTAAATGCTCCTCCCGAAGGAAATGAGCGGATCCCCATAGCTAGTCTTGCCACGATCTGCCCTCCTGTGGTGTGTCACGGGCTCTTCTGACTTGTGATCCGCTCGGATCCAGGGGAAGACGCATGGCTTCTTGGGCTGCAAGCCGCTCGTCTAGGCACCAAGACGCCAGGATCCTGGTGTTTAGAGACGCCCGAATCATGCTCGATCCGCTCGGATTCCTGGACAGGCTGCTTCTCTTCTTTTCCTCCTTAACAATCCGCAAGGATAATATCGGGATGCAAGGATCCTTTCATCATTGCCTATTTCACTTTATTATCTACTTAGGCCCCTAGTGTTGGTCTTCTTTTTTATGCTTGATCATTAGATGCGATCAATTTAGCTCCATTTCGCCTTGTAAATGCAAGGTTAGCAATCCTTTCCTACCAAGGAAATAAAACCTCAAAGAATATGTTAAATGGGAAACTAAAGATAGTAAATGACCCAATTATGTACTATAAAGCATGGGAACGAGGTTAATTTGGGGACTAAATGTGCTCAAATATGAGTCACATCAATTGTATTAATATATGTAATGATATTTAATTGTTAAATATGCATTGATATTATTAAATAACATGTTACATTTTACATGTCACGCATTATATGACAAAATGACAATTGACAGAAAATAAAATGGATTCCATATAAAATGGGGCACCAGTTTTTATGGGTATTTAGGTGAAATGGTTAATTATTTTTAATTGTTGAAAACACAATGATTAACCTCTAAGACTAGACTTCACCCTAGTTTTCTTTTGAGAAGAATAATTGCAAAAGTGAAAGGCATGCATTGGCTCCCTTTGGTCACTCCCTCCAACCGGTTCCCCACTCCTCTAAACAAGAATAAGAATTGTTCTTATTCTTATCCTAAGCATTCTTCTTACATTAGTTTACACAACTAATTCTCTCTTATTCTCTCTAAAATTAGTTTTAGAACACACACTTGTTCAAAATCAAATATTCATTTTGATTACTAAAAGTAGTAATAAGAAATAATATTAGATTAAATTTTAAGGTCATCTAATAATGATATCTAGTTAATATATTATTAGATTTAAGGGATTGTCTTGGTGCAATTGAAAGGAGGTTCTCACAATATTGAGAAAAAGGGGATCATCCATTTATATTAAGCTCAAGAACAAGTGAGAAAGGTGTTCTTACTTGTGGCCTTAAAACCGATTTTATCAATGTAAGGAACATCTTTTTTACTTATCTATTTATATTTTGTTATGCATGCATAAGATCATCATCTAAATCAATGAATATTTTAGATAACTAATTAAAGAGTTTAATTAGAGGGTTAATGAATCCTTTCAGATAAGCCCCGCAACCTTACTACGAGTGCCGTCATAGGCGCGTACTCCTTGATTGGTTGGGACCAAATCAGTTTCTTTAATGCCCAGCTTATGAGCCGTCTTGAGGGGAATGACATTAACCGCAGATCCGTCATCCACTAGAAACATAGGCACATTCTTTTTGAGGCATTGTACGGTTATGTATAGGGCTAGGTTATGGTTGGCTCCGAAGGGAGGGATATCCTCATCAGAGAAGATGATCGGGTTGCTCAGGTCGGGGACATCCCTTGTCATATGTGCTACCACTTCTTCAGGAGAGGAGGTAGAGGGAACTGTCAACTTTCCCAAGGCTTGTAGTAGAGCTTGCCGATGTTAGAAGGATGTAGCAATCAGTTGCCAAATTGAATTTTCGGCCTTTGCTTTTTGCAGTTGCTTAAGGATCGAATTTTCAGGGCCCTTGGGTTGGGTGTCCACATCCGAGACAACCTAGTCATTCGTTGTTGGAACGACCGTTGAATTTTTTGGGTTTTGATAGGGGCGTCCGGACCGGGTAAGATGACCGATCTCTTTTGCCTGTTTCCCCTTTCCCAGAACCATATAGATATCCTCAGCGTCGTCTCTCCAGATACCATTGACTTCGGGATTTCGAGGGTATCTTGGAGGGGTATTCCTTGGTGGGTAGTTTTTGTGAGGGACGTTTTTGTAGGGGTAATTTTTGTGAGGTTGATTATTGTGGGAGGTAATTTTTGCGGGGTGTGTGCCAGATTGGTCGCGGGAGCAATCCTTCCTGGTAAAGGTAGTTTTGGGGTCTTGGAGGACCCTCCCTCGGGCGCGGTGTTGGTGTTGGTGGATTGAAAATAAAACGGTGGTAAGCATCGTCAAGTCGGGTAATCCTTTATGAGAGACTGGCTATAGCCTCCTCAACTAGTTGGAACATGGCGAGCATGGTTGCGGCGCTGAATACGAATACCCCGTCTGAGTCATCCTTCTCCAAGGCATTAACCTTGTCATCAATTAGTAAGATGAGGTGTGATCAATCTAAGGTTGGCTCGTCATCAGAGATAGCATGGATTCCCAAAGGGTTTGTCTTGTTGTTTGGTTTTGTTGGCGGGGACAAAGGTAATTTGTAACAACCCGGATTATAAAACAAAGGAAAAACATATGATAAAATGAATATCAGAGTACGATACCGATAAAAGGGTCAAGGTGGCGGAAACACCTGACCAATCCGGTTCGCTACTAAAATCCAAACAAACTAATACATTATTCAAAAGGTTCTTAAAACTTAAAAGCAACTCCTATTTATTATTAAGCTCGCTTCGCACATTCCCCAAGCAAGCATCAACCAAACAGCATCAAACTGAACAACCTGAAAAGGGGGTCGACAATTCAGTCGGGAGTAACTAGATGCTCTCCCAGTCATGTTTACAACAATTGAATATAACCAACAATTAATAACAATTGAAATGCATAAACAGTAAACATGTGAGATCATCTATACTCATGAAAATCAAACTCAGACTTACTACTCCTGACATTCACAACACTAGATGAATGAGACTACATGAACTTAGACCATATGCAAGAACTAGACCATGGACACTTACCAACCAAAAGTAGACACGATCCACAGACATATGTCACAAAGCTAGCAACAAAGCATAGCGAACATGGCGACACACAATCCACAACAACAGAAGGCACAAAGCTATCATCAAAGCATAGCCGAATAGAGCGAACGCCGTTAGAGCGTATAACGCACTGCCTCTAACTGCTAGAGCGTATAACGCACTGCCTCTAGCTGATGGAGCGTATAACGCACTGCCTCCATCGGTGTGGAGCGTATAACGCACTGCCTCCAAGGTACTATGTATAGCGTATAACCACTGCCTATATGTCTAAGACCTGGCAAGACTCTCGGTAAACCGAACGACACTCGGGGAACAGAGCGTATAACGCACTGCCTCTGCTACCCCCCCGACCATAGACCATACACCAATCCCCGAAGGGTATCATTTGTTCATTACGATAGTATACAATGATACTACCGTCATCTATTCAAACCAACCAACAAACAAATGCACAGTATAACTGACTGTACTAACATGCGTGAACAACATCATGACTCGACTCATAGGATAGTATAACTGACTACCCTACTTGTCATATGAACAAGAGTAACCAAAGATATATGCAAACACAAGGACATATCACGTTGAACATAATACAACATATGAAACAAGTATAAGCAACCAATGTTATAGTAACTTCAGCTATAACTTTAACAATAACCATTCGATGTTATAGTAACCCTAACCATAACATGGACTCTGGATGCGAGGTTATAGTAACCTCGACTATAACTTCAATATATACGACTTGAAGTTATACTCACCTTAACTATAACTTTGACACGAAACTCAAAGTTATTCTAGTTCCAACCATAACCTTGAGCCATAAATCTCAGGGTATGTTAGTTCCAACTATAACCTTAACTCCTACTTCAATGTTATAGTAGCTCCAGCCATAACTAGAGTAACTACCCAAAGTCGTATTAACTTTAGCTATAACTCATGAATCATCATCAAGGTTATACTAGCTTTAGCTATAACTTTGGAGAGCACCCTTGGCCGCCTATCAAGCCGCCACTAGGGTTTATTCGTAAACCCTAATTGCGCACATGACACCCATAATAAACACATAAACAACATACGATACATAATTAATACATTAAAACATATACTACATGCGAAAACGTAATTAACATGATAATAAACAATCCAACACGTACCAATCATACAAGACAATCATTAAATCATATTAATTACATCAATTGGCATAAACACAATTAAAAGAAAACACCTAGTTACCTTTTTAGCAATTAATGATGCGAAATAAGAATGAAAACTCCAAGAAAGACACGACCAAGAAAACCTTGTCTCCAACACGTGTCGACGTCCCAAAAATTGACTTTAAAGAAAGGCAGAAATCGAAACCCTTGAAAACGCCATGAAAAGCTATCCTTCTTCTTTACCCATTAAAATAAGAGACCTTAAAGGTAGGTCTAAAGGTCCATATAAATAATTCTCATAAAAATATTTGGAGAATAAATTATTGTAAAGGTAAGAGCAAGGATTGTGAAAATATAATTTATCAATAAGTTTGGAGGAAGAAAAGATATTCAACAATGGAGTCAAAGGGAGAAAAGAAGAACAAAAGAGAGAAACAGAGGAAGCTGCCGTGCGGCACTTTACGTGAGAAAACAAAGGAGAGCAGCTTGCCTGCTAGGTTAGGTTTCATGGAGAAAGGAGAAGGATTGACCTAGTTGCTTGCTAGGTTAATTCTATTTATAAGGGATTAACTAATGGGCTTTGGGTCCATTAGCTCATACAATGGATTATCTGATTATAAATTGGATTGAGCCATATTAAAACGCAAGGAGGCCTTATAATAGAAAAGTAGTTATTAAATTAAAATAGTAAAATCGTGCACGGATATTTTAACCCGATCAAAAGTAGATTAAAATGAGAAATAATAAAATAGAGAATGAAGACGATAAATATAAATATTTCAAAATACATTATTAAATTCCGAAATAATTATTTAAATAAAATACTTTTAAAATAAAATATTTAAATAAAATACGGGGTGTTACAATCCAACCCCCTAAAAAGAAGTTTCGTCCTCGAAACTTGAAATTCAAAGATCAAATCAAAAGAAGGTAAGAATTACAAGTGATCATCAACAAAAGTCATCTCGGAATCCTAACCGCTGCGCACTCTGATCCTTATCAACAAGCTTAAACCAAAGAAACATATCCAAAATCCTCAATATTGTTATCATCTCCATTCACTTTACAATCTCAAAAGTCACATTAAACTCACACTATCACAACCCAAAAGGAAACATTAAGCCAACTTATAATCCTCATATTTCAAACACTCATCCAACTACCATCACTAACCATCATTAAACAACATATATACCCTCTCAAAATTGCGAACTCGTTACTATTACTCCAAATCCACACAACCTTTAACAAATACTCCAATTCTAGTTTACCATTCACCACAAGATCTGACATTAACCAAAACCCAAGACAGATAATCTCTAAACCAAAGAGTATCTTTTGAATGAGAAAACTCTTTCACTCACGAGTACCATTAGAATCACTCCGGCCTATTCTAATATCCTCAAAGCAAGTAGTGCTTACTACAATTCACAACTCTTAATCTCAAAAGGTTTTAACAAAACTCGAGTTTCCAAAGTCATCAATCTTAAACCTCAAAGTCTGAATAAGCTGTCAAAATTTCTATGTAACCTCGATCTCATGACAGAATCATCAGTCGCACTCTCAAGACCCAATCATTTCCTTTGAATACTTTATGAAATTCCTAAGAACCCAAAGAACTATACACCTTTAGTTAAACCAGTACTAAACAACACACTTTCCCAACGATAACGCATTTCCATCAAAGCATAATAATAAAGAACAACAACATACAACTCTCATCACCTGTGCTCATATAATCACCAAACTTATAACCTCAATTTCTAATCACAGTTTACTATCCATGAATATTATCTCAACATCACAAAACCACCACAAGGCTGTATAAATCTATGTCCTTTTAATAACAATCATACTCTTAATGAAACGCCTTATCTCATATAGAACAAACAAGCATCTATATATCCTCAATATAATAACACCCTCAAACCTTCTTAGCTCAGTATAGGACCTTTAATACTCCTTCTCCAAAACTCTATATGTTGTCCCAACTTCATACTTGAACACAACAATGCTACTATGTTCTCAACCTCAAATAACCAAACATCAAACTCAAAGTATCTAACATCGCTCGCCAAAGAATCCAACTTTCCACTAGGAGATGATCACAAGTAGCTCTAAAGAGATTTCAAACATTTTCAAGATACCATAAAAGAATAAATAACTTGCAAACCAAAACAAAACATTTCCATGCAATGAAACGAGCCAAAACATCACATTGTTTTGGGAAGTAAAAGTTCAATGAGAACTCAATGTAAAAGGGTAATTACAAAAGTTCAAAGAAGAAGAAATTGATGCTGAAATAAAGAACCAATAGAGAACAACGATAGATGAGACAGATAGAGGACAAAGATAGAAGGAACCTTTGGTCTGAAGGCTTAAATAGAAGAGGTATGGTTAACACGTTCAAGGATGACAAGAACAGACGACTCAAAAACAGTTTTATTTTCTCAAAGATACGACAGCTTAAAACAAGATAAACAAAGTATGATAACCAGAGTCTTACAATTCTCGTACAATCATCACTCAAGGTAACAACGTCTCGTAATATCCTTTTATCATATTTCCATAATACCTCAGAACCAACAAATCCCTATATAATTGCCCTTTTTACAAAAACACTACATCCTCAGATTATCAACTCTCAAGATCATAAACTCTTACGACCATCAACTCTAAGTCCTTCCACTCTCAAGAACTCCATCTAATCACACTTAATGAATCAAATCCATAGCAATCTCTATACCCTCAAAACACGAACACCACGATTCATTATAGTCATCGTCGACAACGCCATTCACTAAGTCAACGCGAGAACACCTTAACATTAACATCTCCCAAGTCCATAAATTAACGTTCGTCTCTTTCAATCAATCCTTTAAAAGTTACGATCAGTAAATAACTCATCAACGAATAAATCATAAAACCTTTCATAACTCACTAATAGTCATTAACGATTCATACTCCTCAAATATGGTCTCCCAATTAAAGACGAGCATAGTCTCCAAAATTCCCAACTTGCTTAATCTAAATTCCTCAATAACATTCAATTCATTTCCATTACTCTACTCTTGATCCATATATAACTCGCATAACTTTTCCTTTAACACAAGACAAAGTTCAACAATTCTAACCATTAAGAGCATAAGCCACAATATTCTCAAATATTACCACAAGATAAATCAACTTTTTATGTCTCTCACTTCTAGTGAAACTGTCAAACCACAATCATACATCTTATGCCAAATATCATCACCCTCAATCATCAATAAGGATTTCCTCAAGCACATAAAAGAATTTAATTCCTATAATCCCAAAGGAAACATCAATATAACAACCTCTATTCCCAAAGTAAACTTAGTCTCAACAACTTCTAATCCCAAAGTAAACTTCCTCGTTACTAAACTCATAATAACAAACGCTCTTTTCTTTCATACTTCAACATCTCAATAACTACCATCAATCATAACTTGTTGCCTCAAGAAACCACAAGGGAATCAACCTCGAAATCACCTCAAACAAGGACAACACCACCAAATGATCCAAAAGGATGAAAGTACGATAAGAGTAAAGCTCGGGTTACCAAGGATTAAAAGTTTTGACCGACATATAACCAAAACGTACGACACATACATGCAAAGGACATTTTCAAAATTGACCGTCTTTAAAACAACAAAGCATGCTCGAAAATGTCATACATGAACAAGACATTTTAAACAATTAATGACGAAACAAAACATCAAGTCATAAACAACACAATACATAAACTATACATTTAATATAATTAATAACGATAAACATTAAGACATGAAACGTAAGTACATGAATAATACATGTAATACAATTAATAAAGATGCGAAACGTTAGGGGATAACAAATAAGTGCATACGCAACCCATGTAACACAATTAATAATTATACGAAACATCAACACATAATCAAACAAGTACATGACTAACAACACATGTAATAAAATTGATAACGATAAAAAACATTAAGGCAAAAACAAACAAGTCCTTAATTGTTTCTACCCCATTTACTCTCACTCATTAACTAAGTCATTTTATTTTAGTCATCAACTACGCTAGAGTTGGGAGCGTGTTCGCTCTGATACCAACTGTAACAACCCGGATTATAAAACAAAGGAAAAACATATGATAAAATGAATATCAGAGTACGATACTGATAAAAGGGTCAAGGTGGCGGAAACACCTGACCAATCCGGTTCGCTACTAAAATCCAAACAAACTAATACATTATTCAAAAGGTTCTTAAAACTTAAAAGCAACTCCTATTTATTATTAAGCTCGCTTCGCACATTCCCCAAGCAAGCATCAACCAAACAAAGATCAAACCGAACAACCTGAAAAGGGGGTCGACAATTCAGTCGGGAGTAACTAGATGCTCTCCCAGTCATGTTTACAATAATTGAATATAACCAATAATTAATAACAATTGAAATGCATAAACAGTAAACATGTGAGATCATCTATACTCATGAAAATCAAACTCAGACTTACTACTCCTGACATTCACAACACTAGATGAATGAGACTACATGAACTTAGACCATATGCAAGAACTAGACCATGGACACTTACCAACCAAAGTAGACACGATCCACAGCACATAAGGCACAAAGCTAGCAACAAAGCATAGCGAACATGGCGACACACAATCCACAACAACAGAAGGCACAAAGCTATCATCAAAGCATAGCCGAATAGAGCGAACGCCGTTAGAGCGTATAACGCATCGCTCTCTAATCGCTAGAGCGTATAACGCATCGCTCTAGCGATGGAGCGTATAACGCACCGCTCCATCGGTGTGGAGCGTATAACGCATTGCCTCCAAGGTACTATGTATAGCGTATAACCACCGCCTATATGTCTAAGACCGGCCGACTCTCGGTAAACCGAACGACACTCGGGGAACAGAGCGTATAACGCACCGCCTCTCGCTACCCCGACCATAGACCATACACCAATCCTTGAAGGGTAGCATTTGTTCGTTCCGATAGTATACAATGATACTACCGTCATCTATTCAAACCAACCAACAAACAAATGCACAAAGATAACCGATCGTACTAACATGCGTGAACAACATCACGACTCGACTCATAGGATAGTATAACTGACTACCCTACTTGTCATATGAACAAGAGTAACCAAAGATATATGCAAACACGAGGACATATCACGTTGAACATAATACAACATATGAAACAAGTATAAGCAACCAATGTTATAGTAACTTCAGATATAACTTTAACAATAACCATTCGATGTTATAGTAACCCTAACCATAACATGGACTCTGGATGCGAGGTTATAGTAACCTCGACTATAACTTCAATATATACGACTTGAAGTTATACTCACCTTAACTATAACTTTGACACGAAACTCAAAGTTATTCTAGTTCCAACCATAACCTTGAGCCATAAATCTCAGGGTATGTTAGTTCCAACTATAACCTTAACTCGTACTTCAATGTTATAGTAGCTCCAGCCATAACTAGAGTAACTACCCAAAGTCGTATTAACTTTAGCTATAACTCATGAATCATCATCAAGGTTATACTAGCTTTAGCTATAACTTTGGAGAGCACCCTTGGCCACCTATCAAGCCGCCACTAGGGTTTATTCGTAAACCCTAATTGCGCACATGACACCCATAATAAACACATAAACAACATACGATACATAATTAATACATTAAAACATATACTACATGCGAAAACGTAATTAACATGATAATAAACAATCCAACACGTACCAATCATACAAGACAATCATTAAATCATATTAATTACATCAATTGGCATAAACACAATTAAAAGAAAACACCTAGTTACCTTTTTAGCAATTAATGATGCGAAATAAGAATGAAAACTCCAAGAAAGACACGACCAAGAAAACCTTGTCTCCAACACGTGTCGACGTCCCAAAAATCGACTTTAAAGAAAGGCAGAAATCGAAACCCTTGAAAACGCCATGAAAAGCTATCCTTCTTCTTTACCCATTAAAATAAGAGACCTTAAAGGTAGGTCTAAAGGTCCATATAAATAATTCTCATAAAAATATTTGGAGAATAAATTATTGTAAAGGTAAGAGCAAGGATTGTGAAAATATAATTTATCAATAAGTTTGGAGGAAGAAAAGATATTCAACAATGGAGTCAAAGGGAGAAAAGAAGAACAAAAGAGAGAAACAGAGGAAGCTGCCGTGCGGCACTTTACGTGAGAAAACAAAGGAGAGCAAATTGCACCGCTAGGTTAGGTTTCATGGAGAAAGGAGAAGGATTGACCTAGTTGCTTGCTAGGTTAATTCTATTTATAAGGGATTAACTAATGGGCTTTGGGTCCATTAGCTCATACAATGGATTATCTGATTATAAATTGGATTTAGCCATATTAAAACGCAAGGAGGCCTTATAATAGAAAAGTAGTTATTAAATTAAAATAGTAAAATCGTGCACGGATATTTTAACCCGATCAAAAGTAGATTAAAATGAGAAATAATAAAATAGAGAATGAAGACGATAAATATAAATATTTCAAAATACATTATTAAATTCCGAAATAATTATTTAAATAAAATACTTTTATAATAAAATATTTAAATAAAATACGGGGTGTTACAAAATTATTGAACCTGCAAAACAAGTACGAACATTCGGAGTTCCGTGCCATCGAGCTCGTCACCATTAGAACTTAATTCTACCACATAAACACGTATGGCACACGAGATATATATATATATATATATGACCATTACCAAATCAATAACCGCTCCATATATGTTCCTTACGTCAGCTACAGCAAACAATTACATCGCAATCCATACACGTGACTAAGATTTGATACACCGCCTGCAAAGATTAGTCTATTACGCTACAACATCACAAATTCCACCATCGGTCCTAAACGCACACGAACTAAGCACTCATCTTGTAATAACCATTATTTAGTGCAACAAATATTTCCAACGAGTCATTCAACTTAACCCTGCTATACACGTAAGTGCTCAACCATTCATTCATCGTAATTTCCAATCACACTCGGTAACCATTGCAACCAGTTCAAAACTTTATCACTACCATCGTCACTGCATGCAAGACTCACTTTGGCACACGTGATACAATTAACAAACATACTTAGCAAACACTCTTCAAGTAATTACTCCTATTAACTACCCTTTCCCAGTGGCTGGCTTAAGCATGATGGGGCCGGGATTGTGAAATGAGGGCGCCAACTCACCCAAAATCTAGCATCAGCGGGGCTCCCAACGTACATACACCAGGTTCATTGTAACTCGACACCTATATTCATTTGGTTCATTGGTTCAGGATCCAAAATCGTCGGCTCTGATACCACTTTGTAACACCCCCGCACACCAGGACGCCTTACCAAGGACCATCCCATTGTATGAAGGTGTTACCATCTCAGTCACCCGAGGTGGTAGATCAAATAGACAATAAAAGAACATTTATAATTAATTTCTTTAACACTTTACAACCACGATAAACAACTGGATACAAGTGATAGCTATGACTACTATAGAACCCATACATCAGAACATCTAAGCCGGTAGCATGATGACTCGATCCCCTCCATGCCCAACAACACAAACCAACGGTACCTGCTACGCCAACTGCTCACCATTTCCGAATGGATCACCACAGTTTTGAAAACATAACATGGGGTCAGTTACTGAACAATTAAAATAAGACAAGTACGATAAGTAACCAGCTGATCATCCACCATCTCTGGTCTCCCGAACTCACACAGTAACCGACTACACACCGAAGTGTGTAGCCCTGCCAGACTACCCATCGCATTATGTAGCCCACGCCGCCAGTAGGGGACCGCAGCCCATTCCCACCAAAATCCCGCTCATCAACGAGCGATAACCCTGTCCCTTAATGTGCACATCCCCTCCCGTGACGGGTTCCACGGAGGGCGAACTAGGACGTGAAGCCACTCCTGCAAGTGACTCCACCACAATCATCACAACACCATCACAACCACCACCACACCAACACTCCGATGATCAGCAGACAACAATCATACATAATACAATGACAATCTTAAATCAATTAACAGTAAACTGAGTAGGGAATCCCTACCTTATCGCCAACCATGAAAATACATTCACAAATAGCCAAGCAAGACTCCGAGACGCATCCTACAATGATGACCACATCTTATTATACAACTACTCCCAACAATCTACTGAAGGAGATAATAAAACAGCGACTTACCTAATAACGCGGGCCGACGATGACACGGACGACGACCACGCACAGATCCTTCCTATGCAAATCCCGTCCTTCCCATAGTTGAGGTGTAGGCTACATATAAGAGAGTGTATGGAGGTAGGGGTAATAGGTGAGAGAGAGGTAGGCTAGGGTTAGAGGAAGAGAAACTGTCGGAAATGAGAAATGAAATGAAACCTGCGAACTCGTGTTTTTTATCGACGCGTCAACAGCAGCGATACTCGGTCGAGTACTACCATACTCGACCGAGTAGGCTCTACTCGGTCGAGTATACATACTACTCGACCGAATAGTCCCCGCTAGGTCGAGTAAAAACTATTGTAAGGCACCTACCCTAACCTAATCTCTCACCTATCTCCTCCTAAAGTCTTTCCTGGTCAAAGGGTCGGTCAAAAGAGTCCTTAAACATGGGGGGTATTACAGAGGAACCCATTCTCAACAATGATGACTCTCCACCATTCATAAACGATTCTTCCCCAATCCTCACCGAAGCTGAAAAGCGTCTCCAATATTTAGAAGAGCAATTGATATACCTCAAAGGGAACGACATTTATAGGGAAAATAGCCGAAATTATAAAGTAGTAAATGCCCATGTACCAATTAATTTCAACATGACTGACATCCCGAAATTCAAGGGGCACGAAAACCCTCTAAACCACATCCGTGCCTTAAAAGATTATATGTCTATGAAGGACATCAAGCCATAGATGTTCTTAAGGATCTTTCCTTCATCTCTCGACACTATTCCCAAATAATGGATCTACTCTCTAGACCACAAGAAGATCTCTACCTGGGACGATGGAGCAGTCAAATTTACCAAGCAATACGCAGATAACACCGAAATCCAAGTCAACAAGCGCACCTTAGAGGTTCTTACCCAAAATGAAAAGGAAGGATTCACCGAGTTCCTAAGTAGGTGGAGGAAGACTAGCACCCAACTTGTTGAGCATCCAGACGAGGCCACTCTTGTGGAAACGTTTGTGGACAACCTAAGGCCTATCTATGCAAATCATTTGAGGTACCAAAATATCAAGTCTTTCAAAGACTTAATAGTATTAGGTATGAGAATCGAAGACGATATTCGCAAACGGCTCTTGTCCAAAACGGTAGGATGCGTATATCAAGGGTCAACATCAACTCGAAGTCATTCCTACGGTTCCACTAGCAAGACCGACGATGTCAACCTCGTCGAGTCATCCAAGAAAAACATTACACAAAGGAAGTTTACCGACATCGGTGACACATACACAAAGGCACTAAAGAGGTTGATGAAGCAAGGAAGAATCCAACAAATAGGACCTACACCTGACCCGAAAAATAAGACTAAATTCTAGGACGATAATGCTTATTGCGAGTATCACAGGGGCAAAGGACATGACACAGAAAATTGTTACAGGCTGAAGCATGCTCTCCAAGACATGATTGAAGATGGACGTTTTCCTATCCCTCCCGCAAGTAAGCCTAACAATACAAAGACTCCTCTTAGAATTCTAATGATCTCGGATGAGGAATCCACCTTGGATTGCTCACACCTTATCTCTCCAGTCAAGATGTGATCAATATGGTCGACCATGGAGAAGCCCACTCTAACATCGCACCAAATATTGCAGATTTTGTCGCATGGGCAAAAAATGTGAGTAGACAGGTTGCCTAACTAGAAGATGTCGTATCATCCTTGCGAATGTCTAAACTCTTAACACCAAAAGCCACGCAAATGGCCATTACCATATCCTGTGAATCTACAATGCAAGAGGTCATCACGGTAGTTGACGATTTGGTTCAACATATTATCCATCTGGAATCCAAAATCCTATACCTGAAAGAGCTCAATACTATCAATGGCATTTGGGCCGATGATGACAAATATGTCTACCTCAAAGAACATCCTTTGGTCAAAACTTTGGAGGATCTTGACATAGATCACCTAACTCAATCTGGTTGCCCATATCAAAATGTCACTCCAGTGCAAAAAAATAATTTAGCTACAAATGGGAATGTCGTATCTCCAACATGTAACAACGAAGACTCAGTTACTGACCACTTGATGAAGCAACTGCAATGGACGAAGGCTGATCTTTCAGTTTGGCAACTAGTTGCTAGCTCATTTCCACATCGCCAAGCTTTGCAACAAGCATTGGCAAAACTCAATGTAGTGCACGATTCTACACCAGATGTTATGGTCAACCTAGTCCTCCAGGACTCAATCAAGCTAAGTAACCCAGTTACTTTCTCAGATGAAGATTTACCACCTTTTGGTATCACTCATAATCTAGCTTTGTACATTACAGTCATATATCTCAAGAAGAATGTACCCATGACACTAGTGGATGATGGTTCCGCAGTCAATGTCATACTACTAAAGACAGCTTACAAGCTAGGCATGAAGGAGTCAGACTGGACGCCAAATAATCAAGGTGTTCGTGCATACGATGGGTCGCGACGCAAAGTGATAGGTCTCATCAATCTTACTATAGCCACTAGACCAATCGAAAGAAAGGTAAACTTCCAAATAGTAGACATCGAGGCATCCTTTAACATACTTCTAGGAAGGTCATGGATTCATGCTTCCAAAGATGTGACATCCACACTACATCAAAAGATCAAAATCCCTCTAGATGGCCGAATAGTGACAATCACTTCGTCACTTATCAAAGCCATCATCGAAAAGATGTCCAATAATCAAGTCGTGTCGAATCCAGTACATGAATTGGGAGGATTTCAAATCATCAACCTTCTGGAAAGTGAATTGTCACCTCTATATTTCAACCCCTAATCCAACTTAGTGGTCAACCACATACTCAAATTCCAGGAATACTTTCCAGGAATGCCACTAAACCCTATATGGAACAACACCTTCCCACCATTCAAAGAAGGTAATTCCCAAAAGATACCACTAGGGTTAGGATACAAGCCTACCGTATTCGAAGCCGTCGAAATGCTTACTCAAGTCCACCATCGCAAAAACCGAGGAATACAAATGCGACCATATCACCCTACGCTGAATGGATACTTCATCAAAGAAGTAGACCATGAATCTTTTCACGGATTTCCCAAACCTTGGATGTTCAAAGGAAACAAGATAGCTAGAATCGAAGTGTTCTACGAATGTTATTTCATTTCCCAGGAAACGGTTCCTACCGTAAAAAATCGTCAGACACTTTGTTTTGACGGGCAAGCCGTCAGCCTTTTATTCGGAGAAGATCGATTCATTAAGGTAGCCCTGGATGAGATTATTACCATAATACTTCAAGATGACCATTTCAATCCCGCCGCACTCATCACAGATGCAAGTCCAGCCAATCAGCAGAAAGGATGGAGAAAGTCAATTCAATGGACCAACAATCAAGGAAGGCTTTTCAAGCTCAAAACTGCAGAAGGAGAGATGTTCAAAGTTGAACCAGAAGATGACGAATTCGAATCTTAGTCAGAGTCGGAGTCTGAAACTGGGTCTAAGTCTAAGGAAGTCATTAGAGAGTTTCCTCATGTTGTCACTCCCCATCCCTTAGCATCGTCTAGTAACAGTAGTTCGGGAAATGCCCCAATAAGTGTCCCTTTACCGCCACTGACTACAACATATATGGCTTCCTTGTTTTAACTATTTTCAAACATTAATATGAATAAATCCGATTCTGATTATGTAATACTATGGATTTTCTTTGGTGACTACTCGACCGAGTAGAGCCTACTCGGCCGAGTAGTGGTGTTGTCGTGGGATGTTTTGGTTCTGCCGAGGAATACTCGGCCGAGTATAGTGAATACTCGACCGAGTAGAGGATACTCGGCCGAGTATAACTTTACTCGACCGAGTATAACTTTACTCGACCGAGTATTCGGTCTGGCGAGTATTATTTTGACGGTTTGATTAGGGAGTGTTTAAGATTATTTTATATCCCGCGTCAGTTTTCAAAACATCATTTCAACTTCATCATTTCTACGTTAAACCTAATCTCTCCCTAATCACTCCCTAATCATTCCATAGCCTTGTTGTTTGTGAAATCTTCGGAGTCCTTGCGTATAATTCCTCATCCTACTGTTGGTATGTTCTATTCTATGTTATTTGTATTTGTTGGGGTTACTGTACATTTACGGAATTGGGAATATGGGGGTTGTGCAATATGTAATTGTGTGATATGATTATGGTATAGGAGAAGACTTCGTAGAGGAGCCTTTCTGAGTGTTCAAGTTCATTTCCACTGTTGATTTCTAAGGTAGGGTTTCCTACTCAGTTTACTGTTCTTTGTAAGACATGTTTGTTGTGATTATTGTTATCTGTTGATCATCGGAGTATGGAGGTTGTTGTGACGATGTTGGTGTGTGGGTGTTGAGATAGCTGTGATATCATGTGATTGTGATGTGGTGGAGTCACTTGCGGGAGTGGATTCACACTCTAGTTCGCCCTCCGTGGAACCCGCCACGGGAGGAGATGTGCACATTAAGGGACATGGATTGTTGTCGCTCGTTGAGGAGCTGGACTAGGTGGGATCGGCTGCGGTCACCCACTGGCGGCGAGGATTACCTGTTGCGATGGGTAATCTGGCAGGGCTACACACTTCAGTGTGTAGTCGGTTACTGTGTGAGAATGGAGGATTGGGAATTGGAGATGATGAGTTGATTTCTTCGTTTGGTTGTCTTAATATTTGAGTAATACTGACCCCGTTGTTGTTTGTGGAATCTGCGGTGATCCATTCGGGGATGGTGAGCAGGCTTGACAGGTATTGCTAGTGTGAGCTTGGGGACTGTCTTGGGAGTTTTCCATCACCAGTCATAGCATCACCGTCTGAGTCTTAGTTGGATTTCTTTTATTGTTAGATTTTGGAGTTATATTTTGTTAAACCAGTATTTGGATTTGGATGTTGTGAACTTTATACTTTACAGTACTTTAATAAATGTGCTCAGTTCAGACGCTTTTGATATGTACTAACCTCGGGCAACCGAGATGGTAACACACTTTCATGGTAGGGTGGTCCTAGTAAGGCACCTTGGTATGAGGGGGTGTTACAAAGTGGTATCAAAGCCGAAGATTCTGGCACCTAAACAAATGAATTTAATGAACCTAGGGAGTCTAAATAAAATGAACCCGGGGAGAGTTGTTTGGAGCTACCGCAAAGACTTGGGAGACGTCCCGGAGTCGCAAATTGGCCCTCACCAACTCGAGCCGGTAACATGGGGAAGTGTGATGAGAGTTTGGTTTTGTATGTACATGTATGTGAAGATGCATGTTGGTAATAGTTGATAGTTGAAAGTGTGTGTGTTGAAAGTTGCAAGTGTGGTGATGGGAGAAATGGAGGATGTGACGGGTGTGTGAATGTTTTCATGTTCGATTTAGCACAATCATGAATTGTATGTTGATATGATTATAACGTGGCATTAAAGTTCTTGATATTTGAATTGTATGCTGATGTGATTATAACGTGACATTAAAGTCCTTGATGTTATGTGTTTGTTGCGGGAATAGTGAGCATGATAGAGAACTTTATACTGTATACCCGTCTATTCTGTGACTCGGCCGAGCAGGGCAGGTACTCGACCGAGTAGGGAGCACTCGGCCGAGTAACCAAGCACTCGACCGAGTATTGATTGCCAGTGAGTAGCAGTAGCTACTGTATGTGGTAACTCGACCGAGTAAGAAAGTATACTCGACCGAGTAAGGTCTACTCGGCCGAGTGTTGTTTTACTCGACCGAGTGTTGTTTTTGAGTTTCTGACGTTCGCTTCTGGAGTCAAATACTCGACCGAGTAGTCTTTACTCGACCGAGTATGGTTGTATACTCAGCCGAGTGTTCTTTTGGCGGAAGGTTGTTACGTTTCGAGTTGTAGGCTTTTGTGTTTACGTTTCCGTGTTTCTTGTCAGCTCAGTATGTCGCCCAAAAGAACTCCCGCGCAGATCCAAGCTTCGGAGATGACTCTTGATGAGGTTGCTCGCATGATTGAGCAACAAGAGGCTCTCTTTGAAGCTCTCAAAAATGTGGGAAAGGGGAACGAGAAGTCGATGGATGCAAGTCAGCTCAACATCATCATTGCTCGCTTCAACCCTCCCACATATGATGGGGTAGGTGAACCAAAGCTACTCGAGAAGTGGCACCGTGAGATTGACGCTCTCATGGAAATGGTTAAGTGCCCCGAAGACATGATTGTCGAGCAGGTAGTGTACTACCTAAGAGGTGAAGCTGCAGTTTGGTGGCAAAACGTCAAGGAAGATGCTAGAGCTTTTTACCAGGCAGAAGGAGCTATTCCTTGGTCTGGGTTGAAGAGTGCTATGAGGGAGCAGTACGTGCCGGAGCATATCCGACACAAGATGAGATTTGACTTTGATTCCTTCACCATGACAGAGGAGATGACGGTCACTGACTACTATCATCGGTTTTTGGAGCTATCTCGTTATGTTGAGGACATGCAGCTAGGACAGAGAGGTTTGGCTCTCCGTTTTGAGAGGGGTTTATCTGCTAAGATCGTGAGTCGTATGCCAGCTGGGGTTGCTACTGACATCAAGGAAGTGTACCTGAGAGCGGGTCAAGTTGAGAGGATGGTAGATCTCTCAAGATAGATCGATGAGAGGACTGCTGCTGAAAAGAGGAAGGCTGATGGTGGAAACAACAGTCAGCCGGCCAACAAGAAAGGGAACATCAGCCATGCTAAGGCTTTTTCTGGGGGAGCTGGTTTTTCGGGAGGATCTCGTGGCTGGGGAAAGAATGGTGGTCGGAGTGTGAGTCACAACTCTAACCTTACATGCTTCAACTGTGGTGGGATAGGCCACAAAAGACGGGAATGCACGAGCTACAGGCCCGGCACTGGTTCAGGAGCTCGGTTAGGGAATTTTTCTCAGGGGCCGACTCAGAGTTTTGCTAGTAACCGACCGGGAGGTTCATGGGGCAACAGAGGTGGACAGGGCAACCAGGGCGGTTACAACCGCGGTGGTGGTGGATCTTGTCGGTGCGAACAACAAAGACCACTCGGGATTCAAGAAATGCCAAGCCAAGTACCTCCAATGCTTCAGTTCAGGGTGGAGGACAGAAAAACAGTGGAAAGCTTTTCATGATGGACAAGCAAGAAGCACAGGATGTTGCTCATGTAGTTACCGGTACCTTTCTTGTTCATAATGTACCGTCCTTTGTTTTGTTTGATTCGGGGGCTACACATTTTTTTGTGTCTAAGAGTCATGCTGTGTCTATGGGTTTGGGAAAGTTTGAGGTTGTAAAAGATGATGTGTTCATACCTTCAGGGGAGTTTGTTTCGCGCCTTAAGCTGTATAAGGGAGTATCCATGGTAGTTGGAGGGGTAGATTTACCAGTAGACCTGTTAGAGTTTCCTATGGATGGGTTCGAGTTGATTGTCGGGATGGATTGGCTGGGTAAGTATAATGCCAGAATAGATTGTCGGCAAAAGAGGGTGTCCTTAAAGGGTCCCAAGGGTATTAGGGTGTCCTATAGAGGGTTTGTGGTAAAGCCTAAGTGTAGGTTCATAGCTGTGATGACTTTAAAGTCATGTTTGAGAAAGAAGTGTCCCTTGATTCTTTGTCATGTGAGAGACGACCGAGTAGAGCCACCGACAGGTTCTGAGATATCTGTGGTAAGAGAGTTCGAAGATGTTTTTCCTGAGGAGATACCGAGTTTGCCTCCTAAGAGGGATGTTGATTTCAGCGTGGTTCTTAAGCCGGAAACGGGTCCTATATCTAAATCACCTTACCGTATGGCACCTAAAGAGTTGGCAGAGTTGAAAAAGCGGATACATGAGTTATTAGGCAAGGGTTATATCAGGCCTAGTGTGTCACCGTGGGGAGCCCCAGTTCTTTTTGTAAAGAAGAAAGATGGGAGTATGAGACTGTGCATTGATTACCGAGAGCTCAATCGTGTCACAGTGAAGAACAAGTATCCGTTGCCTAGGATTGACGACCTGTTTGATCAGCTTAATGGAGCAGGAGTGTTTTCCAAGATTGATCTTAGGTCGGGATATCACCAGCTGAGGATAGTAGATGAGGATATTCCTACGACAGCGTTCCGATCTCGATATGGTCATTATGAGTACGTGGTGATGCCTTTTGGGTTGACCAATGCGCCAGCAGCTTTTATGGATCTGATGAATCGGATCTTTACACTGTTTTTGGATAGGTTTGTGGTTTTTTTCATCGACGATATCTTGGTCTATTCTAAGACTAAGGAAGAGCATGAAGAGAACTTGAGGATAGTCCTGCAGTCCTTGAGAGAAAATCAGCTTTATGCCAAGCTATCTAAGTGCGACTTCTGGTTAGAGGAAGTGGCTTTTCTGGGCCATGTAATATCTAAGAAGGGGGTATCTGTGGATCCTAGTAAGATTGAGGCCGTTACCAAGTGGGAATCGCCGAAGAATGTTGCTGAGATTCAGAGATTCTTAGGCCTTGCCGGCTACTACAGGAGATTTGTGAAAGATTTCTCTATCATAGCGCGGCCTATGGTCAGACGGAACGGACCATCAAGACCTTAGAGGACATGTTGAGGGCATGTGTTATGGAGTTTGGAGGCAGTTGGGAAGACATGCTTGATCTGATCGAATTTTCATACAATAACAGTTATCATACAAGCATTGGGATGGCACCTTTTGAAGCTTTGTATGGCCGAAAGTGCCGAAGTCCAGTTTGTTGGGATGATAGTTTTGAGACAGTGGTTTTGGGGCCACAGCTGGTACAAGATATGGTTGAGCAAGTCCAGTTAATTCGACAAAAGATGAGAGCAGCTCAAGATCAACAGAAGAGCTATGCCGACTTACACCGCAGGGACATTGAGTTTGCGGTAGGTGATAAGGTCCTTTTGAAAGTGTCACCCATGCGAGGTGTTATGAGATTTGGGAAAAAGGGTAAGCTAAGACAAAAGTTTATAGGCCCTTATGAGATTTTGGACCGTGTTGGCGAGGTAGCTTACAGATTAGCGTTACCACCATCTTTGGATAGGGTACACAATGTTTTTCATGTATCTCAGCTTCGGAAGTATGTGAGTGATCCGTCGCATATCCTTGAAATGGAGAACATCGATCTTGATGAATCCTTGTCCTACGCCGAGATTCCTAAGGAGATTCTTAATCGCAAGGTTCGTAAGACACGGAATGGTGAGACGGTCTTACTCAAGGTCCTTTGGTCTAATCATAATGTGGAGGAAGCCACATGGGAACCCGAGGAAGGTATGCGTGAACATTTTCCTAACCTTTTTGATCAGGTATGTTTGGTTACGGGGACGTAACCGTTGTCTTTTTAGGGGGGTAAGAGATGGTCGCGGTCGCGGTCGTGTTTTGTTTTGTTTTATTGTTTTGCTTTGAGTCGGGGTAGTGATTTTGAGGTGACTTGTGTAGTTCTTTGGTGTTGTTTTATGTGGTTAGTATAGTCTTGTGGCGTTGTGTTGTGCCTTGTTTTTTTTAGAGTAGTGTGTGAACTTCGGGATGAAGTTCTTTTTAAGGGGGGAAGACTGTAATACTACGGATTTTCTTTGGTGACTACTCGACCGAGTAGAGCGTACTCGGCCGAGTAGTGCTGTTGTCGTGGGATGTTTTGGTTCTGCCGAGGAATACTCGGTCGAGTATAGTGAATACTCGACCGAGTAGAGGATACTCGGCCGGGAATAACTTTACTCGACCGAGTATAACTTTACTCGACCGAGTATTCGGTGTGGCGAATATTATTTTGACGGTTTGATTAGGGAGTGTTTAAGATTATTTTATATCCCGCGTCAGTTTTCAAAACATCATTTCAACTTCATCATTTCTACGTTAACCCTAATCTCTCCCTAATCACTCCCTAATCATTCCATAGCCTTGTTGTTTGTGAAATCTTCGGAGTCCTTGCGTATAATTCCTCATCCTACTGTTGGTAAGTTCTATTCTATGTTATTTGTATTTGTTGGGGTTACTGTACATTTACGGACATAGGAATATGGGGGTTGTGGAATGTGTAATTGTGTGATATGATTATGGTATAGGAGAAGACTTCGTAGAGGAGCCTTTCTGAGTGTTCAAGTTTATTTCCACTGTTGATTTCTAATGTAGGGTTTCCTACTCAGTTTACTGTTCTTTGTAAGACATGTTTGTTGTGATTATTGTTATCTGTTGATCATCGGAGTATGGAGGTTGTTGTGACGATGTTGGTGTGTGGGTGTTGAGATAGCTGTGATATCATGTGATTGTGATGTGGTGGAGTCACTTGCGGGAGTGGCTTCACACCCTAGTTCACCCTCCGTGGAACCCGCCACGGGAGGGGATGTGCACATTAAGGGACAGGGATTGTTGTCGCTCGTTGAGGAGCTAGACTAGGTGGGATCGGCTGCGGTCACCCACTGGTGGCAAGGATTACCTGTTGCGATGGGTAATCTGGCAGGGCTACACACTTCAGTGTGTAGTCGGTTACTGTGTGAGAATGGAGGATTGGGAATTGGCGATGATCAGTTGATTTCTTCGTTTGGTTGTCTTAATATTTGAGTAATACTGACCCCGTTGTTGTTTGTGGAATCTGCGATGATCTATTCGGGGATGGTGAGCATGCTTGACAGGTATTGCTAGTGTGAGCTTGGGGACTCTCTTGGGAATATTGCCATCACCAGTCATAGCATCACCGTCTGAGTCTTAGTTGGATTTCTTTTATTGTTAGATTTTGGAGTTGTATTTTGTTAAACCAGTATTTGGATTTGGATGTTGTAAACTTTATACTTTACAGTACTTTAATAAATGTGCTCAGTTCAGACGCTTTTGATATGTACTAACCTCGGGCAACCGAGATGGTAACACACATTCATGGTAGGGTGGTCCTGGTAAGGCACCTTGGTATGAGGGGGTGTTACAGATTACTCTTCGTGTTATCTTGATTGCAATTCTGTTTATGATGATACTGAGGATGATCCTAACCAACACTCAATCGAACTACCACCCTCCATAATTAAAGAAATACTAGAGGAGGGTAAAAGGGCACCAGTTATAGAGAATACTAAACCAATCAACGTTGGGACATATTTAGAACCCCAAGAACTCAGGATATGGACGACCCTGGATCCAAATGAAAGAGCTCGCCTCATCGATATTATTCACGAATTCAAATACGTCTTTGCTTGGTCATATAAAAACATGCCAGGGATAGACCAGGGATATTGCAGAACATCGAATCCCAATCAAATCAGGTTTCAAACCCGTAAAACAGATGCTTCGTCGAATGAGAACAGAATGGGCTCTAAAGATCAAGGAGGAAGTAGACAAACAATTCAAAGCCGGGTTCATCAAAGTTTCCAAATATTCAGACTGGTTGGCCAATATAGTCCATATACCCAGAAAGGATGGGCGAATCCGGGTTTGTGTTGATTTCAGGGACCTAAACAAGGCCCGTCTGAAAGACGATGTTTCATTCCCACACATCGACATATTAGTAGATAATACAGCGGATCATGCACTCCTCTCTTTTATGGACGGATATGCGGGGTATAATCAAATGAAAATGGCTGAAGAAGATATGCACAAAACAACGTTCGTCACTCAATGGGGTACTTACTGCTACACCGTTATGCCATTCGGATTAATCAATGTTGGAGCAACGTATCAATTCACCATGACTACCCTGTTACATGATATGATATAGAAAGAAATAGAAGTATATGTCGATGACATGATTATCAAGTCAAAAGATAGGCAAGGTCACATCGCCAAACTTCACATCTTCTTTCTCAGAATGCGCAAGTACAACATGCGACTTAACCCTCAGAAATGTGCATTTGGAGTCATTCCGGCAATCTATTGGGATATTTAGTCAGTCAAAGGGGAATAGAGATTGATCTATCCAAGATCAAGGCTCTAATCGAGATGCTACAACCACAGACAGAAAAGGAAGTTCGAGGTTCTTGGGCAAAGTACAATACGTCAGTCGTTGTATTTCAAAGCTCACTATGATTTGTGAACCTATATTCAAAAAGCTCAAGAAAACAGACCACACCATGTGGGATGACGATTGTCAATAGGCATTTGACAGAATCAAGAAGATATTGGCTAAACCGCCAGTTCTAATGACACTACAAAAAGATCAACCCTTATCTCGGTATCTCACACTCACATAAACAACCATAGGGGCTGTGCTAGCGCAATTCGTCGGAAAGGAAGAAAGAGCTATCTACTACCTTAGTAAGATGTTCTTGGAATAAAAGACTAAGTATACACCACTTGAGAAGACATGCCTCGCTCTTGTATGGGCAACCAAGATGCTACGCCTTTCTATGCTTAGCTATCCCGTCAAGGTATATTCGAAGATGGACCCTGTCAAATACATTTTCGAGAAGCTTGTCTTAAATGGACGCTTGGCAAGGTGGACTTTGATGCTCTAAGAGTTCAAAATCAAATACGTACCTGAAGGTCACTAAGGGACGAGCAGTAGCCAAATTCTTTGCAGATATTCCCATTCACAACACCCAAGTAATAGATACATTGTCATTTACATATGAAGACTTTTTGCATACCGATGCAGAATAATGGGACCTCTACTTCGATGGGGGTTCCAATCGAAGAGGATACGGTATATGAGTGTTTCTCATTTCTTCTAAAGGCGAGCATACACCAATTTCTGTCAAACTCGACTTTGAGGTGACTAATAACGTGACAAAATATGAGGCCTGCCTCATCAGTCTACAAGCAGTGGTTGGTTTAGGCATCAAGAGACTTTAAGTCCACGGCGACTCATATTTAATCATCAATCAGATCACTGGCTCTTGGAAAATCAGAAGTGAAAGTCTTGCGCCATACCAAGCCAGGATAGATCAAGTGGCTCAATTCTTCGACCAAGTCATTTACTTGCATCTATCGAGAGAAAAACCAGTTCGCAGACGCTCTTGCGAAACTTGCATCCTTGATCAACATGCATAACAACATGATAGAAATGTCGTTATGTATTGAACGATGATCTGAGCCAGCCTATGTGCACTTTCTTAACGATGAGAACAAAAATAAAGAGGAGCCTTGGTATCAAGCCATTCTAAACTACAAGCTCAACGACATATACCCACCCGACATGGATAAGAGGAGACAACGAGCAATTCATCTATTAGCATCTCAATACGTCCTAAATCAACTGGAGTTATACAAGAGAATGCCACAAGGCATCATTTTCCTTTGCCTTGATCATTTAACAGCAAAGAAAGTTATGGAAGAAGTCCATGACGGATAATGCGGTCCTCATATGTGTGGGCCAATAATGGCAAAGAAAATCATGTGTCTAGGATACTATTGGACAACGATGGGGATAGATTGCATCAAATACATAAGACATTGCCACAATTGCCAGATCTTCGTAAACGTACAATATCTTACACCATCTCTACTATATAAGATGACATCTCCTTGGCCATTTTCTACATGAGGAATCGACATTATCGGGAAGATCACTCCAGCCGGGATGGGTGGTCATTGTTTCATCTTGGTAGCTATCGACTACTTCACGAAATGGGTCAAAGCGGCATCCTATACTGCCTTAACCTCTAAGCATGCGGCCAAGTTCATACAAACCAATATCGTATGTCCATATGGGTGTCCGCATGAGATAATTAGTGACAATGGATCCCATTTTCAAGCTGAAACCGAACAATTGTTGGCCAAATACAAAATCAAGCATCATCATTCCTCGCCCTACCAACCTCAGACTAATGGTGCAGTAGAGGCAGCCAACAAAAATGTCATCATGATCCTCAAGAAAATGATCGATAATTATCAAGATTGGCCTAGCAAGATACCCTTCCCGTTATGGGGATACCGAACCTTGGTCAGGACGCCCACTGGGGCCACTCCTTTTTATCTAACTTATGGCATGGAAGATGTACATCCAGTAGAGCTAGAGATCCTATCTCTACGTATTCTACTCGAAAGCCAGATCCCGGACGCAAAATGGAATAGAGACAGATATGAGGAACTCGTCCTGTTGGACGAACAAAGTCTACGTGCCTTGCATAATGTTCAAACTTATTAAGCACGAGTTCGAAGAGCTTTAAACAACAAAGTTAAACCTCGAAACATCAAAGAGGGAGATCTAGTGCTTAAATATGTTCAAGCTCTTCTACCAGTCGACCCAAGGGGAAAATTCAAAACTAATTGGGCCAGTCCTTATTTAGTCAAATCCATACTCCCAGGGGGTGCGGTTAGAATTGCAGAATTAGACGGAAACGAGTTTTCAAACCCGACTAATCTAGATCAACTCAAACGGTATTACCCTTAGAATAGGACTAAAAAAATGCGCCACGCGGGACCGACGTTCCGCTCTTGCAACGCCAAATACACGGCACTGGCCAAGCCTCAAGACTCGTGCCACCTCGATCTTACGTTTTGGCATTTTTAATTTATCCTCAATATCATCAACATAACTTAATTGTATTTTTAAGAGTAAGCAAATCACCATGCTTATTCCCTACGTTCATTAGAAGTTGTTGCTTCGAACATTTATTCTTTTACATTTTCTATTTTCGAACTACGTTCTGGATTTGATTTCATTTTTAATAAATACGTAGGCAATCCTTTATAGGACACAACCCAAATCAATATCTAATCAAAATGTAAATAAAAGGACATTTGCTTTGGCACTTGGAATTCGAAAGAATAAATAAAGGAAGATGATTTCAAGTTCCTAACTAAAAGCGATCGATTTATTCATCTATTAGTAATACGCCAAATAATATATAAATGCTGAAATAAAATGCTAGGATAGGATTCTGAAAATCCCGCCATTTATTTCAAACGATAATTAATAATAAATAATACAACGACTTAGGCTATTTCTATTCTTCCATCTTTCCTTTGCCTTTGTCCTTTCGGTCATACTTCTTGTCTCGACCTCGAGGGAGACGCTCTTGCGTTATCTCTGACCTAATCACAAACGGTCTTTCTCGAGGCCTTGCCTCCCCATTTCGATCCATAACCATCTTCTCGACAGGAGCCCTCTTTAGTTTCTTCTTCGGGCGGATGACTCGGAATCCAGCTTCTTCCTCTTCTTCAGTCAAGTACTTCTAATTCTCTTTCGCCACCTAACGGATCTTATTGTCAATTGGCTCATGCTTTCTTAACTTATCACGCTCTTCCAAAGTGCTAGCCTTGACCCACTGCAAATAAGAGTCTGACACCCACAACGAATCAACCGGGACAGGCATAAACCACATGTTCCTTTGAGTCCAACACAAAGCCCACTGTCAAGCTTCGGGATTTTCTGCCTCGTGCCAACTTGTCTTATTAGCTTCTCCGGGAAAATATGGACCATGAACTCCGAACCTGGGATACGAATGGATCGAGTAGGATCCATGGATGATACTCCTGCCAATGCCCTGAGATGCCACCAAGGGACAACCCATCTAATAAGCGAACCTCTTTCATTCTTTAGTTTGTTCTCCCTGTAGTTCAGAACTCGAGTAAAATCAACCATATACAACCTCGTCGTCATCATGATCGATCGTGATCGATATATAGGCACGTCAACTAGGGGCTCGATCAATCGCAGCCTTTCTATCAGACAAATCTACAAAAAAGACACAAGTATTAATGCCCCCATCTCAAAAAAAAAAGAAGCAAAGAAAAAACGAAACCAAAAAAAGAAATAGACGAGGGCATTTTACCTGTAAAATGACAGGACTTCCAAAATACGGGAGCTCACGATTAGCCTTCCGACTATCCAACCCTAAGATAGTCTCTCCTAATACCAGGCAAGCTGGACTCTTGTGCAGTTCCATTTGCTCGATAATATCCAAAAACCGCGGGTCACTTCTCATTTCCGCGTCAACATGACCCTTCAAGACAAAACAATGAAGAAGGCAAAACCCGAAGGCTTTGCGCCTCGCAGGATAAGAAATAGACGGGTCCTCCATATCTATGAAGCGGACCATAAAATCCAAAATTCGTACTCCCTTGGAAGTTACAAGACCATCAGCTTCAGCTTTGGTCAATCCAAGAAGATCTCTAATTTTTTTCTTATACCCATGGGGCCTAGATGCTAAAGCCGGAAGACTTTCTATATCCCATCCTCCAATTGCTGCAAATTCTTAGGGAAAAGGACAAATTTCACCTCTAGGAAAGGCGAAAACATGATACTCCGGATTCCAATATTCAAGACAAGCATCAAGAAACGCTCTTACCACTTTCACATGTTTAAAACTGATAACGGATCCAAAAACACCCATGTCATACTTCTGCGCGCTTGAAAACTCATTCGTCCATTCCTCGAGTACGGATTCAAAGCATCCATTTTTTCTTGAAAATCTTATTTTGAGAGAAATATTACATTTGATGAATTACGGAGTAATAGAAGGGAGAATTGTGAGAATAGAAGTTAACTCGATGCCTCTATTTGTACTATTCGGCCTTTCCAAAAATAGCTCAGGAAGAGAACACCTGGGGAGAAAACGCAGCAAATGCTGCGGCCTTTGGAAGAATCGCAGCTCATGCTGCGCCTCTTCCCCAGCTAGATTTTCTGCAAATTCCGCGAGGATCTTTCCTAAACCGGATTTGGCTAAAACATTCCTATTTTTATAGGAAATTCTTATTTCCTTACTTATTATTCCGAATTCGTTACTGTGGATGTTGAAAAATGGAGGTATTTATCCATGGGGTTGAAAATATTGTCTTGGAGTCGCCACCAAATTTAAGGAAATTTGGGAACCATTTTTGAAAATGAGATTTGAGTTCGTTGTTGAAAGTACGTGATGGAAAATTCGTTAATAAAACACCCACCCCCACCCGTTGCAATAACGGCCTCTACTTGGGACTATGATAGCTAATTGGTTAAGACTATGCTCATTATATGAAAGTGCAAAACACCATTTTGATACTAACATGTGAGCTTGGTTTCTAATCGTTTAATGCATCTAATCTACTTTGTCCAAGTGATTTAGCATATGCAGTTGATTTGAACTATACTTACAAGCATTCATGACATGTCTTAGATGGGATTGGGGGAGCCATTGGGGAGCTAAGCTATTACAACCCAGACAATTCTCGTCGACTCGATTGGCAAACAATTGAATTAAACATACAACTCGATATAAATGCAATTTCTAAATAGAACACTTGACACACGACACAAACTAGCCAACTAAGGCGTCTTGAAATTCGTTCGATATGGTGAGGCCACGGCTCACATGGAATTCGTCCTTGGCCTCATCGTTGTTTTGTGCAGTTACTTCAATTTAACTGATTAAACACTTCAATTTAACCAACTATAACAAAGGTTTTGTAAAATTATTTTGACTCAAAATAAAGGACTAACGTGACCCATATATAAAGTATAAATTACATTGCTTAAAGGATGATGAAATAATTACAACTATTAAATAACATAACAATTGAAATAAAACCGCATTAATTAAACAAAACAAACAAAATCGATCCAAAAATGGCACGAAGGCCGAGGTATCACACGGCCAAACACACGGCCAAGGTAACGTAAAAATTGACTATTCGAGTCATCGAGTGTCATGAATTGGATGCTACTATTCGAGTCATCGAGTCTCATGAATCGGATGCTAAGCATGCGCAATTCAACTAGCGAGAAGTCGTCATAAGATGAGATGAATACATTTAAACTTTAAAGAAATTCATTTAAAATCCTATGTCGGGTTTTTTTATAATCTATTGAATGTCTAATTCATTTAACATGCTTTCTACAAATTAATTTGGCCATGTTGCGATTTAACAATGATAAATGATATAACAAACATGCATACATCATAAATTGAAATAAAACGAACTAAACATGCGATTTAATTCTAACTATTTCGTAGCTAAAAAAAAAACGAGTCATTAAAACATGTGAATATGAATAAACTAATTAAAATTTAATTTTAATCAATTTAATGCAAGTTGATTCATTTTATAATTTAAACATGCAATTATTCTAATTAAACATGTTATCGTCGTAAATTGAAAAACTAAACACATGATTGACATGCTTTTTATTCTAAACTACGATTAAACATCATTATCATCATAATTACGAAACATATTAACTAACATGAGACGATAATTTAATGACGAAATAAAAAGCAAATAAAAGGCCCTTAAACCGTGTACCACACGAGAAAAGGAGAAATAGAGAGACGGGATTTTGTGCACCCTCAACTTACATATAGACTTGGACACCACTCGGGATCCCGTATGCAAGTTTTTCTTAGAAGGGGCTTCTTCGACGATTGTAAAAAAATATTGAAACAATTTAACAAAATCAATTTCGAAAACAAAAACAATTTTCTTGCGTAAAAGGCACTTCGTGCAACGATTTTCAAATGAATACTGTGACTTCGTTTCTTACTCAAATTTAAATCCGAAAGATGTTCTGGAATCCTTAGACTCCAAAGATTTTATTTTAAACAAAAAAATGGACCAAAAACGATTGTAAAATGACTCAAAACTGACGAGGACAGGAGCTGTCCAGAACGCGAGAAAACACGAAAAAGAGAGCAAATCGATGCTCCAATGTTCGTCTAATCTCTTCTGTGAACTTTGTGCTTTGTTTCTGGGTATGATAGGAGTTTAGGGTTTCTTTTTAACATGATTATGAAGGGCAAATTCTAGGGTTTCGAACTGTGTATGGGTCTTATATTTTTCGTCTCCTTTTTCGGTGTGTATGTGTTTGTTTATATAGGAAAAGGGGATGGGTTGCTAGGGTTTGGTAATTTGGCTAGTATGAAGGCTTAGGATTTGGCTTATGGAAGGGGTATGAGTGTTTTGTCGAAATATGGAAGGTGGAAAAGATAATGTCGGTTTCGGAAAGAAATAAAGAAAGATATTCGGCTTCTGTTTTGTGAAGATTTTCAAGCTGCTAGGATAGTGGAAAATATCTATTTTACTTGGGGAATAAGTAAGAGAAGATAGGGGAAGGGGATTGTTTGGATTAGGGCTCGAAAAAGGGACCCGAGGCACCCTGTTTTGAGCTCGTAAATCAGGGCACACGTTGGGTGCAGGGTTTGGTTTTGGGTTTGGTCATGGGCATGGGTTGGGGTTAGGATAGGTGTTGGGTTATGGGCTAGGTTATGGGTGTGGTCTAGTCTATCTAGGAGTTGGGTTGGGGTGGTGTTTGTGGTGTCGGGTTGGGCTCGACACAGGGGACACGAGTTTGATTGGGGGGTGTTTGGGTCGTGGTTTGGGGAAGAAAAGGGAGGGGAAAAGGGTGGTGGTATGGGGGTTCGAACCCAGTACCAAAGGGATATGGGACACGCCAAAGCTATACCTCAAAACTCATGCTCAAAACCATTAAAAAACTGAGCTTAAAACCGTCTCAAAATCCTCGTTTAAAACCGCTTAAAAATCAATTCTTTGAATTAAAATAAAGCGATAAAATATGAAGCCGTCACACATTTTATTTCAAATAAATTCAAAATAAAAACTTTGAAGAATAATTTATTTTTCAAATAAGTTATAAAAGCTTTAACTTTTAAATAAACTCGATAATATGAAAACCGATGAAATAAATTTCATTTATTTCGAAATAATTTAAATTTCATTTAAATTATTAAAACCATCAAATAACGCTTGTTCCGCATCACAAAGAGCGATGTAAGTAAACATGTGTCCTATCATCATCGGGTGTTTTATCGGGATTTCTATAAATTCAAATATCGACGGATACGGGTATCTACAGAGCCCCACCTTGACTGAGGCTTGGACAAGGCGAAAGTCAAAGTATACCCCAGGTCCCTCTCGACCTGAGGATTCCGCGGGTCGTTTATAGTCCATTAGACTTGCGTATGTATGCTCGCCAGCCATAAGAAGAGATCATACCTGAAACTTCGTTGGGGATTGACTCTTGCTTTCGTTGCATCAAATCGTCATCATTGGTCGTCGACCCATAAACTTGCATATATGGTGGGTTGAGCCTTATACTTATGCACCTACGTATCCGTTGTGACGGATTCAAACCCGCATCATAATTCGGCATACATTTGCCTTGGCATTCTGCAGTCTCGGCCCAAAACGGAGCTTTTCGAAAGGAGGTTGCCGTCATACTTTGGAGATACCTCTCCCATGATGTCTATACTCTTCGAGTTGCATATGCATTAGCTCACTTGAGCTGCAATTCTTCATCATTGGTGCCCAACATTTGAGCAATATTGTTGTAATATCATTAGTTGCATTCCGCTAGGGAATATTTTTATCTTAGTAACCCGACGTGGATTACTTTAATTGGCGGAGTGATGTGAACATTATTTGCGCACATTTAGTCCTCTAATTGAGCCTATTTTGCATATTTTTATAGCGTCTCATAGCCGTTTTACCCATCAAATACTTCCTATTTTGCTTTCTATCGCTTTGTGTTTGATTTGTAGGAAAGGAGACAATTAGGCGGAAATTCCCGTCTTTCATTCATATTTGGAAGCTTATTGATGATATTAGATGGACTAGTATGAAGAGGAGGCAAGAACTAAAGACTAATTTCACAAGAATAAGAAGAAAGTGAAGAGAAGGATTCTGAAGCAGAATCCGAGCGTCCAAGCCTTGAAGACGTTCGGATTCCCTTGCAACAATCCAAGCGGATTTGCCCAAAGACGCTCGTCCACCTCTGCAACAATCCGAGCGGATTCCCCTTCTGGACGAGCAGATCGTGGCGTCTTCAGCTGAGATGCTCATCTCTCCGAAAGACTAGCGATTCCCTGCTTAGAACTCACAAATGTTAATTACAAATTTAGCCTTAGTTAACCTAATGAAGCTCTACTATATATACCCTTTTTGTAAATAATCAAAGCATCAAGTTTTTAGATTAGATCAAATTCCCATATTATAAATTCCTCTTAGATTAGATTAGGAGTAAATTAGAATAGATTACTCTTTAATCTTTCCACAAATTACACATTAATCTTTCCTTAATTATTGTTTAAGTTTATTATTGGGTAATTGAAGATTATTGGGTTATTATTGGAGAATTGACAACTCTTCATCAATCAATCAAGTTCTCTTCTTTTAATCTTTGCTTTATTATTTGGAATCATCTCAAGTTTGGTATAATTCTTTTACCTTTTACTCTTTATTGTTAATTTTCTCATTCTCTTATCATGTTTACACTTGTTGTAATGATTGACACCATTAATGACATGTTTACCATGATAATAAGTGAGTAGTCTCTTAACTAGGATTAGTGGGTAACTAGGGGAAGCCAACATGGGATTAATCATGCTTAATCTAATATGTTTTCATAATTAAATTGATTGCTTGTTGTGATGTCAACCTATGCACATATTATGTTTGATGAAATGCTAAGCCTATGAATCCTTGCATTTTTACCCATCTCTTATCTACTCAACAAGACTTGTAAGATATAAACCAACTCGAGTCTTGTTAGACCATGCATATAAGTTGAATAGGAGGAAATTAAGTCGACTTGTAGGTGTTGTACAATCTAATCGATTCGGCTCCGGGACCCAACTCTTCCTATGAACCGTAAGACATAAACCAACTCGGTTCCTTTACGACATTAATTGCTTGCAACTTTGTAAACATGTTTGTATGATCAACACCATGAATCCCCTATGACCCCATGACTTCCTCGTGCTTTTAGTCATTTGTTTACATTTCTTAGTTCATTGATTGCTTTACTTTATTACTTGCATTAGTCTAGGACACAACTAAAAACCCAAACAAATTGTGACACTAGCATAAATTGAGATAGATAGACTTAGAACCCAAAGCACACCGTCCCATGGATCGACGTCGACTTACCGCTAACTAGTTGTTTGTTGAGTATTATAAATGTGTTTGATTGGATGTGTGATGACCAACACTATTCCATCAAAATGGCGCCGTTGTCGGGGACGGTGTTTTGTGATTAAGTTCGTACTTGTTTGTCTATTTTGATTTTGCTTTCACCTTGAGAAATTTTTTCCTCGAGTATTGTTCTTACCATTTTTGTGTAGTTTCAATGCTTGTAGTTGTTTCCTTGTCTTAGCTATGATGGCTCAAGACTTGATACATGGAGTATGTGGTGGATCTTTTGAGTATGACTATGGGTATGGGGAGTTTGAGGAGCAAGTCAACACAAACCTACCTTACACCTTATACAATGGAAATCCTAACCACTACCCCAATTTTTCCCACCGAAATCACCACATCTGATATCCACAATAACCACCCACTCAATACCCACTCTATAATAAATTTCAATTGCCACAATACAACCACTTTCACACCTAGCCACAATAAGAAGATGAACCCATTCAAAATGTGATTCTCCAAATGATGGGAGATCAACAAAACTTCTTCAAACAAATTCTAGAGGAGAGCCAAAAGAGGGACAATGTTTTTCAAGGCATTGTTACCCAAGGTGAGGAATTGGAGATTCAAATTGTCCAAATGAAAGAATCCCAAGCAATCACTCCCCACCATTCTTTGGACATTGATCATGAATGTGAAGTTGAAGTAGTAACTTTTGACATGGAAAATGAAGAATGAGAAGAGCCAATCTCCTTGAGCTCTTGTGAGTATGAAAGTGTGGTGTTTGATGAGGAAGATATGAGGTTGAGTAAGCCAAATACTCTTAGCCTTTGTGAGTATGAGGGTGTGTCCTTTAATGTGAACATTGAGATGTTGGAGAAAGAATTGCATGAAGCGCCCATTCATGATTCATATGAAGATAGCAATGATGATGAGACCATAAAAAGGGCCTATGAAGAATACGTTCCCTACAAAACCGAGAGGGATGGACTTGTAATATCACCTTGCTTGAGGAACCTATCCTTGAGATATTTGAGATATCCTATCATGAAGATGAATGTCCTTTCCCTATCTCCCATGAAGACCTTTTCGCATCTACCATGGTGCCAATGATTGTTGAAGAGGATATGTTGGACCTCCTTCAAAAGGTCAAAGCATCATACAAAAGCTACTTGGCGGAAAAGCTCAAAGAAAAAGTTGCACGTGAAGCTACTTGTGGAAATTTGGCACCCACAATGCCAACTTCTAAGGAACTCGATCATCAAAGCCATGACAATTCTCCTTCCACCTTGGAAGGATTAAAAAATCAAAATGCTATTACCGTTACCAAAATTGAAAAAGAAGGTGGTGAGTGGAAGTCTCCGGACGAATATGAACCATACTTCATACCTAGTGTTGACGAGAATCATGGGCTTATTGGTTTGAAGCATTGGGAAAGCTCTAGTACCAAGGACAAGGTGAAAGAAAGAACTTATGGCAAGCTTCTTTGGCCTAATTTCACATTCAAATGGAGCAACCCATACTTGTGCTTATTTGGAGCTTGTTTACAAGCTTTCGATCTTCAACTAAGAGCCTTGAGCTCTATGGACAAGAATTTCTACAATTTGAACTAGTTTGGTGGAGTCCTATCTTAAACCACCATTTGTAAGATATTTCGTGAAATTCTACTTTGTATAATATTGTACATTTTTTCATTTTTATTTAATTTCTTGCATGAGAGTAGTGAGAGAGAGTTTTCTTACATTTTTATTGAGCAAAATTTCAGAAAAAGATAAGGAAGAACAACAAATTGGTGTAAGGGTATGATTTTGCAAAGAAAAGAAAGGAAAGGAAGAGAAATAGCGAAAAGACGCTCGTCCCGAGGGCTGGACGCTCGTCCAAAGCCTTTATCAGGGTACTGTTCAGCGCTGTATCGAAATCCGACCGGATTTGGCGAAAGACGCTCGTCCATAGGGAAGACGCTCGGATTACTTTCTAGACGCTCGTCCTGAAAGGCACCTGAAGAAAAGTTTTGGAACTGTATCAGAATCCGAGCGGATTTTTGAGAAGCCGCTCGTCCAAAGTCAGACGCTCGTCTAAGACAGAAGACGCTCGTCTTCCGCCTACTTTAGAAAATGTAAAGTTCCTGTAACGAAATCCGTGCGGATTTTCTGAAAGACGCTCGGACTACCAGAGGCAAGATGCTCGTCCCGCAAGGAAGACGCTCGGATTCTGGCGTTTTTCTCGAATTATCCGCCCAGGCCCCACCCCTATTCGCTCGCCTTCTCCCCTTTTCTATAAAAACACCCCATTTCTCCCTCATTTCCTCACCTTATTCTAACCCTAAATCACTCATCTTCATCCCCAAAACACTCCCCTCACAATAAAAGCCAACAAAACCCCAATCTTCCCAATTCAAGATGATGAATCTCAAGGGCAAGGCTAAGAAACTTGTTGAATCTGCCGTTAGGAAACGCAAGGGTTCATCCTCTTCATCCCCACAAGAAAGGATGTTGCCAAGGAACTTCCGCCCCATCATGAGAGGAGGGATAGAGCAACTTGAGTACTTGCCGGAGGTACTCTTCACCTCCGATGCCCACCGTAAAAAGTTCGTCGAGTTTCTAGGTAAGCACTATGAACCAACTCAATTTATCGATACTAGGGTGTTAGAAATCCTTTGGATAAGATACCACACCGAAATGTTCTTCGATGCCTTAGGGATTGGAAAATTATTCCATGCCCATGAGGAGACATACCTTAGTCTCACCCTGGAATTTTTGAGTAGCCTCCGTGTTGTCACGAACACTCGAACCAACGTGAGCATGGAGTTCCGGTTGTGCAACCTAGACCATGGCCTCACACTTGACCAATTTGCTCACATTTTCGGTCTTGTTGTACAAACCGACTATACCGACAAACCCACCGATTTCGATGTGGACCTACTTTGGAAGGCTATTTCCGGGAGGGATTTCATCCACCAAAAACAGTGCTTTACCTTCGCTATCCAACACCCGGTGATTCGGATCACCGAACGTTTCGTAGCCGGCACCATTAATGGGAGATATGAACAAGATAGGTGCACTCTAATTGATTTAACATTCCTTGAGTCCTATCTAAATGTTCGGGGGACGAGGCGATACAACTTCAATACCCCCCTCGAGATGCTTACAAGGTTCTATGAGTTTTCTTAAGGGAGCACCCACCTCAAGACCTTCGTGATGGGAGGTCTAATTACTATTTTGGCTAACTTCCTTTGCCCCGGGTTCAACTCCCGTGGGACTTATGCTCCTCTTGAGGGGAGTACTTTGATTGATGAGGACGCCGTCTGCAACCACCACCGGTGGTGTGCTTACACTGAAGGCGGGAGTGTAGAGTGGTTCACAAAAGGGTGCTCCTCCATTATTCTTTCGGGGTGGAATATATCGGGTACCGACCCACGGTTGAGCCCGTATTCGCCTAGGCCGAGCTACCTTCTCGACATCCAAATCATCGGCAATCCCCCTCAAAGGGAAGAGGCACCCCGCCAACAACAAATACCTCGTGGGATACCGGTATGGCCTATTCCCCTACCTTCCTATGTGCCCATCCCACCATACCCTACTCCTTATACGCAATTCAAGCCGCAAATCCCTAATACCCCGGGTATTAATGACCTGATGAACCTTATGAATAGAGTTGACCTCGGGGTACATGAAGGGAGGGTCGATAACTACATGGCCCTTTATTCCCAGTACTATCAAATGGTACAACAAGGGTATATTGACCCTAATGGACCTCGGTCCTCTTGGGCCCAACCACACCTTTTGTTCCCTAATCAAGGGGACCAAGCCTGAAATCTTGGTGGCCAAGGTGGAGGGCATTCTAGCCAAGGAGGAGGGTATGACCAAGGAGGAAGTTCTCACCGGTATGGCTATCCTCAAGATGATGATGACGAGTGAAAGATGCTTACCTCATCACCTCCATTTGTATGATACTTTTCTCTCACTCTCTCTTTTGTATATACATTGCATTTAATTTAGCTTTCACTTGCATTTGTATTATATTTCATATTGCATTTACATTAGTTAGTCCATATAGTATAGTTTGCATGGTATTATATCTCACATGATTCATATAGATAATTGCATATAGACTAGAATTCATGCATAGCCACTATTGACCAATCCTATTCTTTTCTACACTAGAAATGGTGTTTAAATCGGTTTGGGGAGGTTTGATCATAAGTGACCATAGTTTAAAACATGCATCATATAATATAGTTTAGATTGCATTCATTTGTTATATATGTCATATAGA
This sequence comes from Silene latifolia, assembly GCF_048544455.1. NCBI lineage: Eukaryota > Viridiplantae > Streptophyta > Magnoliopsida > Caryophyllales > Caryophyllaceae > Silene > Silene latifolia. Next base: position 63,531,337 of record NC_133530.1, on the reverse strand, counting down.
ATTGCATTTAGTTAGAGCATGCATTCATTCATATCATATTGCATTTGTACTTTATTTCAAAAAATCAAAAATCCAAAAACATGTTTTTATTTTTATTCCTACTCCTACATGTACATTGAGGACAATGTCCAAAATAAAGTGGGGGACGCGAATTTATATTCCAAAAATGCATAAAAATTGAAAATTTTTGAAAAATCCCAAAAATATGTTCTTTAATTTCATAAAAACAAAACTCATAAAAATTTAAAAATTGAAAAATCCAAAATCACGTTCATTTCCTTTGTAGTGTAGTCTTGTATATATTTTGTATATATTATGTTTGTTCATCCTTGTTCACATTGATTGACTACGCCACATCCGAGGCATGATGATATTGAAGACCGCAGGGTATAATCTTTCCAATCTCCTTTTTCCTCTCTATGTTAATGACTATGTGGCTTTATTGTGATTGATGCGGTAAAAATAATGTGAATTTAGGACTTGCATTTAGATTATATGGCATATTAGTTGGTAGAAGCATATGCATTAGGATGTGTATATGTTAGTTGCATCATGGCATATAGTTGCATGTTAGAAATTTTTTTGTGAAACCGTCTACTTGGGAAGCTTGACAAGTGTATATAGGCCCTAGTAGATGCTTTATCTTCTTAAGACTTTGCTTGTTAGAATACTTGTAAAACACCCTAGGATGTGTCATGCTAGTATCCTTTGACCCATGGATTAAGGCCTAGTCAAGAGTACCTTGTGGTGTGATAACTTCTTGGCTACCGTTTATTCCCAGGTGACCCTTGAAACCATGCAACCATCATTCATCCATGTTCTACCATACATTTTGTCATCAAAGGGAATGGGCACAAAAATTATTCAAATTTGAGTTCATGAAAAGAAAAGAAAAGAAAAAGTTTGCAAAATGCATCAAAAGAAAAGAGGAGTAACAAAAATGAAAACTCCTATGCTTCAAATATAAGGCACCCTCGTTACAAATTGGGGTGACTTTGAAAATGCTCAAAAGAAAAATGCAAAAGTTGAAAAGTTGTCAAGTATTGAAATGCCAAAAATCAAAAGAAATGGCAAAAAGAAAGTGTTCTCAAATGTTATATGCCACAAGAAATTGGGGGAAAAACAAACAACAAAAGCAAACTCCCAAATGAAACTCAAATACTATCGATCCCCTTATCCATCGTATCCATTTTTGTGCATGGTAGAGAGGGGACGACTCTTCCTCTTGTCTAGGCAAGAAGGGGAATTCCGCGATCCTCCAGTGTTTCTAACACCATAGGGAGTCTATTCTTGACAAAAGCATTTAACGATTGAGGACAAAGGTACCCTAGCTTGACACAACTTGGAGGTGATTTATTGGTATCCTTCTAGGCTTAGTAGTTTTAAGAAATCGCATCTATGAAGGAGTGTGTACCCTTAAATTGCTTCCCTTGTAGATAATTTCCGCCACTTAGATGAGGAAAGTGGCTATTCTTTTGTAGATGCATCCATTACTTGATTTTCTGTGCTTTAATGTTTGGATGTGTCGCCATTTTGGCAAGACCCGCCTTGCCTTGCAAGAAGGCATCCTACCTCATGGTTGTCTTGTTGTGACTTGAAGGGGCGGAGTGAGACCCGCTAATTGTCTCATATCGGCTATCTTAGTAGGTTAGTTTAAATAAAGGTCTAGTTTTTTTCACCTCTTTACTCGGGACGAGTAAAGGTTCGGTTTAGGGATATTTGATGTGAACATTATTTGCGCACATTTAGTCCTCTAATTGAGCCTATTTTGCATATTATTATAGCGTCTCATAGCCGTTTTACCCGTCAAATACGTCATATTTTGCTTTCCTAACGCTTTGTGTTTGATTTGTAGGAAAGTAGACAATTAGGCGGAAATTCCCGTCTTTCATGCATATTTGGAAGCTTATTGATGATATTAGATGGATTAGTATGAAGAGGAGGCAAGAACTAAAGACTAATTTCACAAGAATAAGAAGAAAGTGAAGAGAAGGATTCTGAAGCAGAATCCGAGCGTCCAAGCCTTGAAGACGCTCGGATTCCCTTGCAAAAATCCGAGCGGATTTGCCCGAAGACGCTCGTCCACCTCTGCAACAATCCGAGCGGATTCCCCTCCTGGACGAGCGGATCGTGGCGTCTTCAGCTGAGCTCATCTCTCCGAAAGACTAGCGATTCCCTGCTTAGAACTCACAAATGTTAAATACAAATTTAGCCTTAGTTAACTTAATGAAGCTCTACTATATATACCCCATTTGTAAATAATCAAAGCATCAAGTTTTTAGATTAGATCGAATTCCCATATTAGAAATTCCTCTTAGATTAGATTAGGAGTAGATTAGAATAGATTACTCTTTAATCTTTCCACAAATTACACATTAATTTTTCCTTAATTATTGTTCAGGTTTATTATTGGGTAATTGAAGATTATTGGGTTATTATTGGAGAATTGACAACTCTTCATCAATCAATCAAGTTCTCTTCCTTTATTCTTTGCTTTATTATTTGGAATCATCTCAAGTTTGGTATAATTCTTTTACCCTTTACTCTTTATTGTTTATTTCCTCATTCTCTTATCATGTTTACACTTGTTGTAATGATTGACACCATTAATGACATGTTTACCATGATAATAAGTGAGTAGTCTCTTAACTAGGATTAGTGGGTAACTAGGGGAAGCCAACATGGGATTAATCATGCTTAATCTAATATGTTTTCATAATTAAATTGCTTGCCTGTTGTGATGTCAACCTATGCACATGTTATATTTGATGAAATGCTAAGCCTATGAATCCTTGCATTTTTACCCATCTCTTATCTACTCAACAAGACTTGTAAGATATAAACCAACTCGAGTCTTGTTAGACCATGCATAGAAGTTGAATAGGAGGAAATTAAGTCTACTTGTAGGTGTTGTACAATCTAATCGATTCGGCTTCGGCACCCAACTCTTCCTATGAACCGTAAGACATAAACCAACTCGGTTCCTTTACGACATTAATTGCTTGCAACTTTGTAAACATGTTTGTATGATCAACACCATGAATCCCCTATGACCCCATGACTTCCTAGTGCTTTTAGTCATTTATTTATATTTCTTAGTTCATTGTTTGCTTTACTTTATTTCTTGCATTAGTCTAGGACACAACTACAAACCCAAACAAATTGTGACACTAGCATAAATTGAGATAGATAGACTTAGAACCCAAAGCACACCGTCCCATGGATCGACCTCGACTTAACGCTAACTAGTTGTTTGTTGAGTATTATAAATGTGTTTGATTGGATGTGTGACGACCAGCTCTTGTCCATCATGGAGACTTCTCCGTTCATCATTATAGTGGTCTCTGGATCTGAAAGCGACAGAGCCCCCAGTTGCATTGGGTCTAAAGTTTCTGACTTTAGGGCACCTAGCTGAAGCGTACCTGCTTAAACTTGGACATATATCATAATAGAAATCACATAATGCTATCCCGAACACTTTCGGAAATCATAGCTAGAACATGGATGTGGCCCGAACTAAAACATTGAATTGGGTTTCTGACTCGATTTGACATATGAAAATGGGCTTCGCCCGGGATTGACATTTCATTTTAAAAAATGGGCTTCACCGGGAATCGACGTTTCATTTTGTAAATGGGCTTCGCCCGGAATCAATACTTCATTTGAAAATAGGCTTCGTGCGGATTCAACACTTCATTTTGAAAATGGGCTTTGCCCGGATTCGACATTTCATTTTGTAAATAGGCTTTGCTTGGAATCAACACTTCATTTGAAAATGTTCTTCGCCTGGAATCAACATTTCATTTTGAAAATGGGCTTCGCCCAAAATCAACATTTTCGAAAAAGTTTTAAATTTTCGAAATTTCATAGGAAAAAGCGATGGGTATACATTTTTCGAGTTTCTGACAAGGGAATTTGACCCTTAAAAAAACATGGGTACAGGCGTAGCCCGTTCGAAAGGAAATAAAAATCTGTAAGTGTGTACTGGTTTTTAATTCAAACATTGACTTGTTGGGGGTAGAAATGTGGATAGCCATTCTGGCCCATTAAATATTGACAAAGCCTATAAACCCACTCGAAATTTGAGGCAGGAACTCCGAACATTTGAAACAAATTAGGTCGTCAACCCGACTCTTAAAATATTTGAAACAAAATGGGTCGCCGACCCAATTCTTTAAATGGATCATCGGTCCAGAATTTTCAAATGGATCATCAATCGCAAAATCTTCAAATGGATAATTGATCCGGAACTTTCAATAGCATTGGATATTTGATCCCAAATTTTCAAATGGAATTAGATCTTCGATCCCAGTTTTTCAAATAGCTATGGATCTTTGATCCGAATTTTCAGATAGAAATGGATCTCCGATCCGGACTTTTTCAAATGGAAATGGATTTTCGATCCGAATTTTTAAATAGACATGGATCTTCAATCAGCAATAGCATTTAAAATGGGTCTTCGTCCCGCAATATCATTTGAAATGGGTCTTCGGCCCGCAATAACTTTTGAAATGGGTCGTCGACCCGAAATGACTTTCGAATTAGGGTCTTCGACCCGTAATAACTTTTTAAATAGGTCTTCGACCCGAAATACCAACCATTTGAATTGAAATGGATCATCTACCCAAAACTTGTAAGCCCTTACACATTTTCGAAAAAAATGATTTTTTTTAACTTCTGTTAAAATGAAATTTGAATTCGACACTTGGGTAATGATGGGTGTGCATGCTGTGCCGTGAATTTCCAATGCGACTCGAGTGTGACTCTGAATGCGACTTGAATGTGACATGAATGATATGACATTTGAACGTTCACCATGACTGACTTGATCTGAGACAAAATCTTATCGATGGACAGACTCATAAATGTGCAAGATCCTTCGAAATGGATGACACTTGGCTTGAACTAGACATGGGAAGAATGTATCATAATCTCCCTAATCAAAGCCTTGTCGAAACGTGGACCAATTATCAGTTTGAACATCTTTGCCAACACCGTCAGATAAAGCTCATTCTGAGACTTGACAACTACTCACCTGAATCTAAATTATTATCCTAGGCTGAAACGAGTATTAAGATTGACTCAAATATAGGTAGCTTCATTTGGACTTGGTCAAGACCCATAAGAATAAGATGACAACGTGGATGATGGGTCGATTGAATCCCTTATTCTGAAGGACTGCCTACGTATTCGTGGGAAGAGAAATCAAATCCGACGTCGTTCGATCTGTGGTGCATAAACTTGGCATCTTGTTTGTGTGTACACATTCGAAGGCTTCACCTAAGATATCATGTCATATCCTGTTCTAGCCTGTAAGGTACCGTCATAGCCCGTGTCTGGGGTTAGGTGTAAAAGGCTTGGATCTTTTGGGTTGTGGAGCTTGGTAATAACAAGTTTAAATGGTTAAACATCATTCTGAAGGTTTGTTTTGTGGTGCTAAGGCCAAGGGCTATGGCTGCTGATGTGGTTGGAAATGGTATCTCGGGTTTTTGATGAAATCGAAGCGCAAATGGGTAGGAAAATGTTGTGGGTTCAAATTTTCATGTCTGGACCCTAAAGTCTTGGGTGTAATCAAACAAGCTAGATGAATCCTCAAAATCCTTGAATATTTCTTTGCAACTGTCTCGAGAAGGACTTAGGGGTAGAAAGGTTACGAATGGCACTAACTTACTATCTTGGCTTCGCCCCCTGAATTTTGACTACAAATGTTTTGGCACTTGGTTTCTGCTTCACATACCTGCTCTTAGCTTTTGTAACTTCGACATTCAACCATGAGCCTTATGGTACTCGTCTTCCGCTTTTCACACTGATTATTTGCTTATGTAACTTCGACATCGGCTTCTGAGTTCTGCAATTTCGACATTCTCGACCACTCATTCCTGTAATTTCGAAATTCTCGACTACTCATTTCTGTAACTTTGATACCTTTGAGTACCCACTTCTGTAACTTCGACATCTGCCACAACTTGCTTCTGTAACTTCGACAGTTTATCATTTTTCTTTTTCTTTTTCTTTTTTTCTTCTCTTTTCTTTTTTTTTTTCCTTTTTTTTTTCCTTTTTTTTGCTTTTTTATTTCTTTTTTTCGTCCTTTTTCTTTTTCTCATCTTTTCATTCTTTTTCAACTTTTTTTCTCTCTTCTCTCTTTGAAAATGGTCTTCTACCCATTCTTCTGGTTCCAAATGGATATACCTTGAAAACTGGGCTTTACCCATTTTATTGGGCAAGAATTAACAATTCCTTGTTAGAACGGGTTGGTCTCTTCTCTCTTCGAGATGGTATGATTTTGTTGGGGAATAGGCTTACCTTCCGTCATCGATATAGGAAACAAGGAACTAGTCCGGGGGTGTCATAGAATCATCTAAGAGCTTTTCATAAGCACTGGTTCAGATGGAGGTTTTCTACCGACAGACATGAAGTAGGTAAAGGAAACATACACGGGAGCCTAAAGTATCCTACCATTTACAACGGAATGCATGTTTCTACCCAAGGGCACCCTTCGAGTGCATTCTGCATTTTCATTGATTTGATAATGGAAACGGGATTGGAAACACGATCCATTTCATTGATACTAGAAGGAGTTTGATATGTTGTAGGAAAAAACAAACCTTAGATTCGACTCGGACTAAGACTCGAACGTAAATTCCGACTCATAATCATCAACCTCGGTTTTGAACTTTTCTCTTTTCAAGATTCGACTCAGATGCTCGGTTTGAAAAAGTTGGCCCACTTTTGCAGTTCAGTTTTGACTGCGGGAAAAAAAACTATGTGACTCGGGTTCAGGAATCGACAGAGTTTCGATGCTATTTGTAAATCGACAGAGGTTTCACTCTAATTATCGACTCCGGATGCAAATGGACTTGACCGGATTGGACATGAAAATGAACATTGTGGTTCATTTGTGAAAGATCTAAAGCAATTGGTGTTGGATTTGGGCCTCTGACTCAAGTGGATCTCTACGTAATGTGGGTGGACTTGAAACGAACATGGTGGTTCGTTTGTGAAAGGGTCATTTGAATGGGTTTGGGTCCTCAACTCAAACTGGCTTGACATGAAGATGGATGGACTTGGCTTAGGCTTAACCTATGAACTTGATGACTGACTCAGACCCAGGAAATGAACCACACGGTTCATATGTGAGGGGTTAAATGTGAATGGGTGCATGACTTTGGTTTTTGACCCTACATGAATTATGACTCGACTTATATACTTGACCATTGACTAAAATTTGACTCAATGACCCTTTGGCCCCGGAAATAAGCTAAGTGGCTCACTTGTAAGGGGTCGCACGGGAGAGGGGTCTAGACCTAACAAGGGCTATGACTCAACTAAACTAACTTCTTGATTTGGACTTCACATTGACTTGGTGTGACTAACCCGTGATTGAACCAAACATGGTTCATGGGCTCACCGTAACGTCTCTAGTGTCCTAATAGAGATGTTTTGTGGTTTGGCTTTGACCAAATGGTCGACATACTTGACTTGGACCCAAGAGGTGGCTTGGGTGACCAACTAGAGTCGTGTATTGGCTAGACACACGGTTTATTTGAACCTATGACACAACCAAACTTGACTCGAAACATATTCTATGCTCGGGAACGGTTTGGTGAGAAAAACATTTTGAATCGATTGAAAATGGATGATTGAAAACGAGATTTTAAAGGGGCAGCATGCCGGCTATAAAAGGCTCATTTTGGTTAAAAACTTGTATCTATTTCAGTAGCATTCTGAGTCGAAAACATGTTTGATTTGAAGACAGTTTTCGAAAAAACAGTTTTGACAAAAACAGTCGAGGTTTTCAAAAAAAACATGGAGGATGATCACATAACACATAAGCATTCACATATAAATTGTGTATGAACCTAGACTCTTCTAAGTCTCGATCGGTCCTCTAATTGGGTCTATGCCAATGATCCACCTTATCAAAGAAAGTCAAGCCTCCCATAAGCACAAGTGTGCAATATGGTAAGAGCAAGTAGTTAAAGATCTCGGTGGTACCATCTTGATATTTAACTCGGCAAAGTGGACGACACCTTCTAACCATTGAAATCGACCCAATGGGTAAGGTGGTGCTCCTAAAGTCTCGAATGGGTAATGCATGTATGGAAAACGAATCATAGTGTTCGTCCTATAAGCCATCATTTTCCTTTTGAAGTTACATCCCCAGCGGAGTCGCCAGCCAAAATGTGAATATAGGAAAATGGACGTATTTATCCACGGGGTTGAAAATGGTCTTGGAGTTGCCACCAAATTTAAGGAAACTTGAGAACCATTTTTGAAAATGACACTTGAGTTCGTTGTTGAAAGTACGTGATGGGAAGTTCATTAATAAAAACCCACCCCGCCCGTTGCAATAACGACCTCTATGTGGGACTATGATGGCTAATTGGTTAAGACTACGATTATTATATGAAAGTGCAAAACACCATTTTGTTCCTAACATGTGAGCTTGGTTTCTATTTGTTTAATGCATCTAATCTACTTTGTCCAATTGATTTAGCATGTGTTGTTGAATTGAACTATACTAACAAGCATTCACGACATGGCTTAGATAGGAGTGGGGGAGCCATTGGGGAGCTATGCTATTACAACCCAGACGTTTCTCGTCGCCTCGATTTGCAAAAATTGAATTAAAAATATAACTAGATCTAAATACAATTGCTAAACATGACACTTGACACACGTCACAAACTAGCCTACTTAGGCGTCTTGAAATTCGTACAATATGGTGAGGCCACGGCTCACATGGACTTCGTCCTTGGCCTCATTGTCGTTTTGTGAACTTACTTTGATTTAACTGATTAAACACTTCAATTTAACCAACTAACACAAAGGTTTTGTAAAATCATTTTGACTCAAAATAAAGGACTAACTTGACCCATATTTAAAGTACAAATAACATTGTTTAAAATGATGATGAAATAATTACAACGATTAAATAACAATAATAATTGAAATAAAACCACATTAATTAAACAAAACAAACAAAACCGATCCAAAAAATGGCACGAAGGCTGAGGCATCACATGGCCAAACACATGGCCAAGGGAAGGTCAAAATTGACTATTCTAGTCATCGAGTGTCATGAATCGCATGCTAAGCATGCGCAATTCAACTAGCGATAAATCGTCATAAGATGAGATGAATTTATTTAAACTTTAAAGAAATTCATTTAAAATCCTATGTCGGGTTCCTAGTCCATTTCCTCGAGTAGTGAAAGCTCTTGATATAAACATGAGTATGCACCATGGCATGGTTGACGTCAATCCCTATCCATCTTTAGGCCCAGATAGGAAATTAGACCGTCCATACGGGACAATTGGTCGAATGGGTTGGGTTGGGCCTAAGAAGGCCGAATAAAACGACCTAAGAAGGTCGAGTAATGAAAACCGACAACTGTGTCATATAAACTATTCCCTAACCTTGTTAAGGTTTCACCATGGGTAACACATAAGTGTATTTTCCCCAGCGGAGTCGCCAAACTGTGGACACGGGCCACGGGGGCGCTTAGGACAAGCGTTTGCATTTGTGGAGTCGCCACCAATTTTTATGGGAAATTGGAATGGTTCAAATACCTCGCGTCATGTCAAGACTCAAAGTAGTGACATGAACACTAAGAACTCGTTATCCTTAGCATTATATGTCTAGAATGACTCTCGTGGACTTTAATGAACACGGATGTTCACAGAGATCTGGAGTAAGGGGTGAGGTTACATATTAGGAAGTCCTTTTACTGAACACCTAATCCCATCCTCCTCGATAGCGGCCTCTACTAATGATTAGGGAAATCGTTCGTATTCGATATGCTGTCGATTATATGCATGCAATGAAACATCCACAGATTTATCCTAACATGTGAAAATTTACTAAGTCGGTGAACAAATAGTTAGCACTTATTAATGTCGAATTAGAGTTTAGAATTGGTTATTTGTGAAAAACAAATAAATACATCATCCATAATAAATACAATAAATAAATAGAGATAATTAAAATATGGACAGATTAGGGCTGATATTACGGCTAATAATCGATTAATTTCGTAATTAAAGGATTAAGTCAAAGAAAGAACGGAAATCAGGGACATAACTCATCCCGGAACAGACGCAGCATTGATGCGTCCCTTGGAAGAGGCGCAACTACACTGCGTCTGTTCCTGAGGTGAGTTCTGGCTGTGAAGTCAAAACTGCGGGTTTTTTAATGTTCGTTGGTGCATTTAATGATTGATTATCGATATTTGACTCAAGTGAAAGTGATTTAACATATTAATTACATATGAAACCGTCATAAAAGCGATAAACACGAATTAAACGGATCGAAACGGGTTAGAAACGAGGTAAAATGAATTAGGTGTAATTAGGTTTATATACGAAGACGGAAACGATTTGAAAGGACTTGAAAGACATGATAAATTGGAAATAAACAATAAAAACATGTACAAAAGTCGAATTCCAGAAACTTGACATGAATGAATCGAGTCTTTAAAAATCCGGGTTTGATTTAATGGCGAAAACCAGCAAATACTGATTATAAGGGATTTAAACCATAAATAAAGCGTGATAATTATTAAGAATGTATTAAAATTTATTATGTATGAAAAAAGAAAGAAAATAAGAAAGTAAAAGAAAAGAACAAAATCAACAGAACAACCGAAGGAAGAAGAAGAAGAGCAGAAACAGCGGCAACCTCTGGAAGAGGCGCGGCTCTTACTGCGTTTCTTCTCGACGTCTGGTTACTGCTAATCCGTAAAAAAGGCTTATTAATAGGGTTTTAGAAGTCGGTTTTAAACATACTTTTGACGTAAAACTTACAATAATTAGTACAAAAATAAAATACAATAAAAAGATGAGATTTACACCCTCAGACTTACATGTTTGACGAAACGAGATTAACTAAGTTAACGTTTAGTGATTGCTCGACTTGAATGTATCTAGAAAGTGCCCTTGTTAGAGGATTTAGATTAAGTTGATTGATGTGTAGTGGTCAAATTGGTCGGTCATGCAACGTGACTGGAACTCAGAATGATCTGAGCTTACGTGGTCGATTGATCAAGTACGTAGGCGTGAAAAGCTTAGAGCACGGTCTTAGAATGCAAATGGAGAAGAGCAGGGAGGACAATCGTGTGAAAAATATGTGGAACGAAGGTCCCTATTTATACTAAAAAATATGGAGAGTTATGGAATGACTCAAACTTTGGAAACAAATCACGGAAAAATCTGAAAACAGGCAGAAACGAGCTTGGGAAGAGGCACAGCAGCTGCTGCGATCCTTCGAAGAGGTGCAGCATCTGGTGCGTCATTTCCCCAGTGGTTTCCTCCTGCGGAAGAAAGAATTCCGCGTTTCTTTTACGGAATTGCAGTGGATCTCTACTTCCTTATTTCGTAAAATAAGATTTTCCAGATATATTTTACCAAAAGATATAAAATTAATTTATGGAATAAATATCCGGAATATTCTAGGACATTCCGATTCGGCATTTTAAATTGTTTCTTAGAAAATGAAGCGATTTTTTGACCCGGACTCCAAATGAACTCTAATTACTGTCAAAATGACCGTATGGCCTCGTAAATGACGACCAAGGGGTAGACACAAGTATTTGAGCTATCACATGACGATAAACTTATGGACATTCATAAATCGTTCCGCGTACCAAACATGCGGCCCAATCATCACTGGGTGGTTGGCGGAAGGTGCAGAAATGAGGTATCTACACCTAGTATTGTTAATCAATTGTTTACAACTTTTAATTTATTGCTTGTTTTACTTTATTGCTTTCATTAGTTTAGACTCACCAACTCCAAACCAAACCAATTGTGGCACTAGCATAAATTGAGATAGATAGACTTAGAACTCAAAGCACACTGTTGATGTGACCATAATTTGAGCATATTTAGTCCCCGAATTAGCCCCGTTCCCATGATTTTTAGTGCCTATTTGGGTCATTTATTATCTTTAGTCCTTTGTTTTGCATATTCTTTGAGGTTTTGATCCCTTGGTAGGAAAGGAGTGCAAACCTTGCATTTTCATGGCAAAATGGAGCTAAATTGATTGAATTCAATGACCAAGCATCAAAGAGAAGAAAAGACTAGAAGGCCTTTTTACATACTATAGTAGATGGGCAATGATGAGAAAAGATCCTTGCATCCCCGAGGAAATCCTCAAGGATTTTATGAAGAGAAATGAAGAAAAGAAGAAAGGAAGAAGCTGACAGAGAATCCGAGCGGATTGACCACAATTCGCCCATACATCACAAGCAATCCGAGCGTCTTCCTCAGCTGGACGCCCGTCCACCCCACGAATCCGCTCGTCCAAAACACCCACAATCCGCCCGTCCCGTGCCCTGGACGCTCGGATTGTGTGACAGCTAATCCGTCTTCTACTTGTTCAATGAAGGATGCGCATATTTTTCAAAGACCGGCGAAAAGGAGACCGGAGTCTCTCTTGAGACCGGCGATTCCTCAAGGACTTAATCATCATTTAAGCCCTTAGTAAACCCTAATTTATGTACCTAATCCCCACTATAAATACCCCATTAGTCTAATTAGGTTATCATGTTCTTTTTAGTAATCTCTAGTGTAGTTTATATCAATCAAATCTCTCTTTAATCTTGTAATCAACTTGTAATCAAGTCTTAATACAAATCTCATTTCCTTAATCTCTCTTTTGTTCATCTTTCATTTTGGGTAATTGAAGATTATTTGGGTTATTATTGGGAGATTGACAACCTTCCAATCAATCATCAAGTACTTCTATTATTCTTTGCTTTATTATTGGAATCATTAGTAGGTATAATTCTCTTAATCCCTTTTTAATTATTGTTAATTATCTTCATTTATTCATCATGTTTTACTTTGTTGGTATGATTGACAACCTTGCTAGCATGTTCAACATGATAATGAGTGAGTAGTTTCCTTAGCTAGGGTTAATGGGTAATTAGGGGAAACCAACATGGGGGATGATTCATGCTTAAATTAATATGTTTTCATAGTTTATTTGCTTGCTTGTTGTGATCTCAACTTATGCACATGTTATATTTGATGAAATGCGAGCCTATGAATCCTTGCATTTTTTACCCATCACCTATCTTTTCAATGAGACTTGTAAGACATAAACCAACTCGAGTCTCATTAGACCATGCATATAGTTGAGTAGGGAAGATTAAGTCGACTTGTAGGTGTTGTATAATCTAATCGATTCGGCTCCGGGACCCAAACTTTCCTAGGATTGTAAGATATAAACCAACTCGATCCATCACAACAATAATTGCTTGCTTATTATTTGAGAATATGTTTGTATGATCAATTCCCATGAATCCCCTATGACCCCATGACACCCTAGTGCCTTTTATCAATTGTTTACATCCCTTTTTAATCATCTTGCTTGTTTACTTTTATTGCTATTTAGTTTAGTGATCTTATACTTGAAACCCCAAATTATGACACCCCTAGACACCACTAGTTGCAATTGAAAATCTCATCTCACTTCCCGTCCCTTGGGATCCGACCTTTACTTGCCTCTTTACTAATTGTAGAGTTGTTTGTGGAGTTATAAATTGTGTTTTGGTCTTGGTGCTCCTAACGACAAGTACCGAAAACTAAACCTCTAAGTGAGTCCGACCAAAAATTGCGCCGTTGCCGGGGACGGTATTAATTTGATTTAGATTTTCTTAAATTGTTATTAGTTGTGTCTTTCTTTGCCTTGGGGAAGTAAAACTCCTCAAGGTTTGTTCTAATTATTTTCGAGTTGTTTGATATTTTGCATGTCTAGAAGATCACAAGGTAACTTGTTACCCTTTGATCACGAAATTGAAAGGACTTTGACAAACAATAGAAGACTTGCTAGGAGAACTTTGAGAGGTATTGGTGAGGTTGTAGATACTCAACCAAACGCTATTGAGTTCGTCAACCCTTTTTCAAGAGAAGGTGAGGAGAACCCAACACAAAATCCAACACAAAATCAACCCACAATGCCTAAATTTTCATCACATTCCGTACCAACCGAGGAGAACCTACCCAATGGTACTCCCACACCACAACACTTAACCGGAAATTTCATTGCCAAATCCGTATTTATCCAATTAGTCGAAAGAAGCCAATTTGGGGGGATGCCTAGTGAAGACCCTCACTCTCACATGGAGACTTTTTGTGACTATTGTGATGCGATTTCTCAAACCGGTGTAACTCAAGACCAAATTCGATGGGTCTTGTTTCCTTTTTCTCTAATTGGCACCGCGAAACAATGGTTGAAGGGCCTTGATAAGGCCACTCTCGGAATTGATTCTTGGAAGAAGTTGGCTCTAGCTTTCTACAAAAAATTCTACCCACCAGAAAAGACTAACATGCTAAGAGCTCAAATTACGGGTTTTAAGCAAAGGGATGAAGAATCTTTGTATAAAGCTTGGGAGCGGTTCAAGGGAATTTGTCGCTCATGTCCTCACCATGGACTTAGCGAGTGGTTCTTGGTACAACAATTTTGGAACAGTCTTTATGAAGACTCAAGAAACATTCTCAACATGGGATTAAATGGTATGTTCACCGAAGTTGATGACAATCAAACTTGGAACAAGATTTAGGAAATGACGGTCCATAATTCACAATATAGTAGACCTCGCAAGGCTACTAAAGGAGGAAAACATGAAGTGGACTCTATTACTCAATTGGGTGCTCAACTTAGTGCTCACATTGATACCATCAATTTGAAGTTCGAAAAAGCTATGGCTAGACTTGAAGAAGCCTCAAAATCACCAAAGCACCATGTTAATGCCATGACGGCATCTTCATCAATCCCAAGTGGGATATGTGAGAATTGTGGAACTTTGGGACATGACCAAAGTGAATGTAGGGGAACAAATGAGCAAGTGAATGCTTTTCAAGCATACAAGAGTGGTACCCCTTATTCAAATTATTACAATGAAAATACCAAACTCCACCCAAATATCTCATACAAAAGCCAAAATGTTCAAAACCCTCAACCAACATACACCCCACCTCCCATGAGAAACCAAAATCAAAGACCCTTTTACAACCAAAACCAAGGTTACCAAAATCAAACTCCATACAATCAACAAAATGACCAAGTTTTGATGTTCAAAAAGCGGTCCTCCAAATGCAAAAGAATCAACAAGAGTTTTTCACTCAAATGCAAAAGGATAGTCAAGCAAAGGAAATCACCATCAACAACATCCTAGCCCACACCAAAATGTTGGAAACCCAATTGACTCAACTAGCATCTTCAAGCTCACAAAGACAAAAGGGGCAATTACCACCTCAAAGTAATCCCCCGAGACATGAAATGGTTAGTGCCATTCACTTGAGAAGTGGTACAAGGTATGAAGCACCGAAGAAGCAAGTTGAGGATGAAGTTGTGGAAGCTAGTGACAAAGAAGAAGTTGTGCAAAACTCCAAGGATGGAGAACCATCAAAAGAAGAAGTTTCAAAGAAAAATGAAGACAAGGCCAAGGAACCCATTGTGATTAGACTTCTTTTCCAAATCGTCAAGCCAAGCCCAAATTTATGGAGATTGTGAAGAATTTGGAAGTCTCGATTCCTTTCACGGAATTAATCAATCACGTGCCGGCCTATGAAAAGTACATGAAAGACATATTTACGAAAAAGAAGTCGATCCGGAAGCTTGAGACTATCGCCTTCACTAAGGTGAGTAGTGCAATACTTCAAGGGAGTTCACCTCCATAACTTAAAGATCCGGGAAGCTTCTCAATACCGTGTACCATTGGCGATACCACGATCAACAAAGCCTTATGTGATCTAGGGGCTAGTGTGAGTGTTATTCCGTACTCGGTGAGTAAAAGGTTAGGGATGGGAGAGCTTAAATCCACCAATATCACACTCCAAATGGCTGATAGATCGACGAAGACACCATTAGGGATATGGGAAGATGTTCCCGTAAGAGTTGGGAAATTTTTCATCCCGGTGGACTTTGTTATTGTTGACATGGAAGAAGACTCCAATATTCCAATCATTCTAGGTAGACCTTTCTTGCACACCACGGGTGCGGTGATAGATGTGAAGGATGGAGAGCTCACTCTAGAAGTAGGAGATGAGAGCATAACTTTCAATCTTGACAA
Organism: Silene latifolia; assembly: GCF_048544455.1. NCBI lineage: Eukaryota > Viridiplantae > Streptophyta > Magnoliopsida > Caryophyllales > Caryophyllaceae > Silene > Silene latifolia. The sequence continues at coordinate 63,515,259 of NC_133530.1, read as the reverse complement.
GACCATGAGAGCTCCCCGTTTGCATGAACCATGTTTTATGGTTGATCATTATAGCCGGAAGGATGATAGGAAGAAGTCGGAATTCCAATGGAAGAAGAAAGTCGATGATGCTCCATCAAAAGATCAAGGAAATTGTAACAAATAGAGCTTGAAAAGCTCACCAAAGTCAAGTAATGAAGAAGAAGGCCTCATTGGCCAAAACAAGAAAGTGGGAGAGTTGTCTCTATCAACTCAAGAGATCTTTAGTGACCAAGTAGATGAAGTTTGTGGTCTTTGGGACGATGAGTTTGAAGGGATTTTCAATACCTACATTGGTAATGCTATCGATCAAGACCAACATGAAGGACAACAAGGTGCAAAGATCTATTGAGGATCTTTATCATGACAATGAACAAGCTTTTGACTACTTCTTCAAGGTGTTGAGTAACATCAACAACACCTTGGACATGCCCCCATGACATCTCTCTAAGGATGAGAGTTTGGTGGAGTCCTCTCCAAACCACCATTTGTAAATATTTCTAACTCCCTAACTTGCATTTTAATTCTTACATTACATTTTTTTCATTTTTGGATTTTTAAGCCTTGATCAAGATATTTATCAAATTTTTTTTTTTTGAGAGAAGTGAGGGAGGGACTAATGATTTTATTGATGTGTAGTGCTTTAACTTAGTGTGGGGATAGCAATTGCCTAGGCTATTCATGCCTTCGTAGTGCCCCTACAATGAAGAACACAGGATTTGAAGAATGAAAATGACACGGGATATGCAAGTGCACGGATGGAACTGAATCCGGGAAGACCAGGTGGAATCCGAGCGTCCTTATGGGTAATCCACTCGTCTTATGGGAATCCGAGCATCTGTGGAACAATCCGTCCGTCCAAATGAGCTGCAAAATTGAAAATTTTGGTCTGTTAGAGAATCCGAGCGTCTCAGCTGAGAAGACGCTCGTTTGAAAGAATCCGCTCGTCTTTGCAAGAAGACGCTCGTCTTTTTGCCAATGCAGATTAAGAAAATTCGTTGTAACAGAATCCGCTCGTCTTTAAGGGAATCCGCTCCTCCTGAATTGCAGAATCCGCTCGTCTTCTCTAAAAGACGCTCGTCTTTAGGCGAGATTTCCTGAAGCCAAATTGAGCAGAATCCGAGCGTCCCGACAGGAATCCGCTCGTCTTCCCCCTATAGTTTTGAAAATTTCGGGTGTTTTAAATACCCCTTCCCACATTCATTTCATTCATTCAAACATTCAAACACTACCCATAAACCCCAAAACCCTCATCCTCTCCATCACTAAAAACAAGATTTCCTCAACCAAATCCAACAAAATCAAATCCAAACTTCCTTACAACAACAATTAATCACTCCTTTTACAATAATAATCAATCCAAGTACCAAAATCTTCAACCTTTGAGTCGATTTTTGAAATACAAAGGCAAATCCTTTCATCTTAAAATCGATTTGGGTATAATTGGAAATTGAAGAATTTCAATCTTTTCTTGGTATAATCATCAATGGCAAGAACAAAAGGAGCAACAAAGGCACTCAAGGCAAAGGCACTCTAAAAAAGGCAACAATGCCGTCAAGCAAAGAAAGCTTCAATGGCTATGGTAGTTGCTAGTGCAAAGTTGGAAGTTCAACAACAACAAGATCCTCCCTTGGAAGCAACAACATCAACAACTCCGGAAATTGCTCAATTATCAAACTATCCGGAGGTAATTTTCATTTCTAACTCCCATAGGGATACATTTGCCAAGTATGCTAAGAAAGCCATTCTACCCACCAAATTCATATGTGAAGATGCCTTGAACAAATTGGGTGTCCTTGAACAAACAAAAGCCTTCTTCGAAGCCATGGGGTTGGGAAAATTGTTTACTACAAGAGAATTGACATACCCCTACCTTACCTTGGAATTCTTAAGTTCATTGAAAGTGACTAAGGTAGAGACTAGAACTTACATCGAGTTTCGCCTTGCCAATGTGAATAGGCGCATCACCTTTGATGTTTTGAGTAAAGCATTAGGTCTTAGTGATACACCTTATTATCACAAGATGCCCGAAAAGCATGACCCCGCTCCTCTTTGGGAGGCAATTTCCGGGAAGAAATTTGTGAGCTTTCATGCTTGTCGTGCTCTATTAGTCCACCATCCGGGCATTAGAGTGTGGCACAAGGTCATCGGGAATACTATAATTGAAAGAAAAGACACTAATCACTTTACAAAGCTCGATTGTGTTCTACTTGAGTCGGCCTTAAATGTTGGAAAGGAATTCACTAAGCCTTACAATGCTCTAAGGCTTTTGGTGGAAAGATGGCTCAATGTTGATTGTGGTAAGGAAGGCACCGCTTTTATCGTAAATGGAGGTCTAGTTACTCTCTTGGCCAAGCACTTTGACGTAAATTTCAACAAGGATAACACCTAAGTAGCAATCAAAGGGGGTCATCTCATTGACATGGATGCCATGAGTAACAAGTACAAGTGGGTCAAGCATAACTCTCTTGACACCAACTATGGGTGGTTCACCAATGATGCTAGATCTTTCACTTTGCCTTCCAAGATATGTCTCTTGAGTGCTCATTGAACAAACTACCTACTTCCACTCTCAAAGGGCGCCGAATACATCATCCGTCAACAAAGGGGCGAAATTGAAGAGCCCTCCTCCTCCATTGTCACTCCACCCTATCCATTCAAATATCAAGAGTTCAAACCCAAAGATGTTGAAGTGGGCAATGACTACATGACTCTACTTATGCAAAAGATAGATAAACAAGCTTACAATGATCGAGTAGATGCATACTTGGCCCAATATCCACTCCTTCTTCATTTAGCTAGGCAAGGACTACTTGATCCTTCATGTCCTTTGCCTAGTTGGGCGGATAGTGAAGTCTTCTTTCCAAGCAAATCTAGGGGTGAAAGATCGGGTGAAGATGAGAATGTCGATGATGAGGTTGATGATGATGAGGGTGTCGATGAAGAGGTAGATGATGAAGAAGAAGAGGCTAATAAAGATGATGAAGGAAGTGAGCAAAGAAGTGAAGAGGGAAGTGGAGATGAGTCCGCTTCTATGGAGGAAAATGATGACAATGATGATATGGTGGAGGACTAGCAAGCTTTGGAGGCTCCTACCCTCTTGAGGTTTGTATACTTCTTTCTTTGTTTTATTTATTTTTTATTTTGATCATAGTTTGGAGAGTCCTAGCAACATGAAGACTAACACCTCGGCCACATTGAGGTGTTCTTTTATTGTTCCCATTTGAAAATCCAAAATGACAATATATAGTTTCATGCATTGCATCTTGTGTGCATGAACTACCCCATAATTTAAGACATTAGAAATAATGTCTATCTCTGTTTGGGGAAGTACATGCATACGCAACGGGAGGTAATCTAAATTACGCTCTTCGTCATAAACAAAAACCCATGCATCATGTAGTGTAGATTAGTATAGCTTGCATTTAGTAGAGAATTCATGCATCATACTTGCATATTTTCCTATCATATTGGTCATTGAGGACAATGCCCATATTAGTGTGGGGATGGGAAATCCTAACTTAACTTTTATTCAAAAATTTCGAAAAAATCAAAAAATTTGAAAAATTTGAAAATCCAAAAACAAGCTCATTTCCTTTATAGTGTAGACTTGTATATATTGTTATATATATTGTGTTTGTTCTATCCTTGTTCACATTGATCGACTACGCCACATCCGAGACATGAGGATATTGAAGACCGCATGGTATGATCTTTCCAATCTCCTTTTTCCTCTTTATGTTAATGACTATGTGGCTTTATTTTGATTGATGCGGTATAAACAATGTGAATTTAGGACTTGCATTTAGATTATTTGGCATATTAGTTGGTAGAATCATTTGCATTAGGATGTATATATGTTAGTTGCATCATGGCATGTAGTTTGCATGTTAGAAAAATTTTGCGAAACCATCAACTTGGGAAGCTTGACAAGTGTATATAGGCCCTAGTAGATGCTTTTTCTTCTTAAGACTTTGCTTGTTAGAATACTTGTAAAACACCCTAGGATTTGTCATGCTAGTATCCTTTGACCCATGGCTTAAGGCCTAGTCAAGAGTACTTTGCGGTGTGATAATTCCTTGGCTACCGTTTATTCCAAGGTGACCCTTGAAACCATGCATCCATCATCCATGTTCTACCACATTTTTGTCATCAAAAGGAATGGGCACAAAAAGAAATTAATTTGAGTTCAATGAAATGAAAAGTGAAAGAAAGTTTGCAAAATGCATCAAATGAAAAGAGGAGCAAAAATAGACTCCTAAAGCTTCAAATATAAGGCACCCTCACTACATATGGGGTGACTTTGAAAATGTTCAAAAAGAAATGAAAAAAGTTGAAAAGTTGTCAAGTATTGAAATGCCAAAAATCAAAAGAATTGGCAAAAGAAAATGTTCTCAAATGTTATAAGCCACAAGAAATTGGGGGAAAAACAAACAACAAAAGCAAACTCGCAAAATGAAACTCAAATACTATCGATCCCTTTATCCATCGCATCCATTTTTGTGCATGGTAGAGAGGGGACAACCCTTAACCCTTCTTCTTGTCTAGGCAAGAGGGGGAATTCCGCGATCCTCCAGTGTTTCTAACACCATAGGGAGTAGGTACCCTAGCTTGACACAACTTGGAGATGATTTATTGGTATCCTTCTAGGCTTAGTAGTTTGAAGAAATTGCATCTATTAAGGAGTGTGTACCCTTGAATTGCTTCCCCTTTAGATAATTTCCGCCACTTAGATGAGGAAAGTGGCTATTCTTTTGTAGATGCATCCATTACTTGATTCTATGAGCTTTAATGTTTGGGTGTGTCACCATTTTGGCAAGACCCACCTTGCCTTGCAAGAAGGCATCTTACCTCATGGTTGTCTTGTTGTGAGTTGAAGGGGCGGAGTGAGACCCGCTAATTGTCTCATATCGGCTATGCTATTAGGTTAATTTAAATAACAGTCCTAGTCTTTGTCACCTCTTTACTCGGGACGAGCAAAGGTTTGGTTTGGGGATATTTGATGTGACCATAATTTGAGCATATTTAGTCCCCGAATTAGCCCCGTTCCCATGCTTTTTAGTGCCTATTTGGGTCATTTATTATCTTTAGTCCTTTGTTTTGCATATTATTTGGGGTTTTGATCCCTTGGTAGGAAAGGAGTGAAAACCTTGCATTTTCATGGCAAAATGAAGCTAAATTGATTGAATTCAATGACCAAGCATCAAAGAGAAGACAAGACTAGAAGGCCTTTGTACATACTATAGTAGATGGGCAATGATGAGAAAAGATCCTTGTATGGTAGGAAAGGAGTGCAAACCTTACATTTTCATGGCAAAATGGAGCTAAATTAATTGAATTCAATGACCAAGCATCAAAGAGAAGACAAGACTAGAAGGCGTTTGTACATACTATAGTAGATAGGTAATGATGCAATTTCTTCAAACTACTAAGCCTAGAAGGTATCTTACCTCATGGTTGTCTTGTTGTGAGTTGAAGGGGCGGAGTGAGACCCGCTAATTGTCTCATATCGGCTATGCTATTAGGTTAATTTAAATAACGGTCCTAGTCTTTGTCACCTCTTTACTCGGGAGGAGCAAAGGTTCGGTTTGGGGATATTTGATGTGACCATAATTTGAGCATATTTAGTCCCCGAATTAGCCTCGTTCCCATGCTTTTTAGTGTCTATTTGGGTCATTTATTATCTTTAGGCCTTTTTTTTGCATATTATTTGAGGTTTTGATCCCTTGGTAGGAAAGGAGTGCAAACCTTGCATTTTCATGGCAAAATGGAGCTAAATTGATTGAATTCAATGACCAAGCATCAAAGAGAAGACAAGACTAGAAGGCCTTTGATACAAACTACTAAGCCTAGTAGATGGGTTGAATGATGAGAAAGATCCTTGTCTCATCCCCGCTATTAGGTTAAATCCTACCTCTTTACTCGGGACGAGGATTTTATGAAGAGAAAGATGAAGAAATTTGAGAATTTAGAAAGGAAGCTTTTTAGTGTCTATTTGGGTCATTTATTATCTTTAGGCCTTTTTTTTGCATATTATTTGAGGTTTTGATCCCTTGGTAGGAAAGGAGTGCAAACCTTGCATTTTCATGGCAAAATGGAGCTAAATTGATTGAATTCAATGACCAAGCATCAAAGAGAAGACAAGACTAGAAGGCCTTTGTACATACTATAGTAGATGGGCAATGATGAGAAAAGATCTTCCCCCGAGGAAATCCACAAGGATTTTATGAAGAGAAAGGAAGAAAAGAAGAAAGGAAGAAGTCGACCCGCGGATTGACCACAATCCGCCCGTCCAACAATCACCTTCCTCGGTGGACGCCCGTCCAGAACCACCACAATCCGCCCGTCCACCCCACGAATCCGCTCGTCCAAAACACCCACAATCCGCCCGTCCCGTGCCCTGGACGGTCGGATTGTGTGACAGCTAATCCGTCTTCTACTTGTTCAATGAAGGATGTGCATATTTTTCAAAGACCGGCGAAAAGGAGACCGGAGTCTCTCTTGAGACCGGCGATTCCTCAAGGACTTAATCGTCATTTAAGCCCTTAGTAAACCCTAATTTATGTACCTAATCCCCACTATAAATACTCCATTAGTCTAATTAGGTTATCATGTTCTTTTTAGCAATCTCTAGTGTAGTTTATATCAATCAAATCTCTCTTTAATCTTGTAATCAACTTTTAATCAAGTCTTAATACAAATCTCATTTCCTTAATCTCTCTTTTGTTCATCTTTCATTTTGGGTAATTGAAGATTATTTGGATTATTATTGGGAGATTGACAACCTTCCAATCAATCATCAAGTACTTCTATTATTCTTTGCTTTATTATTGGAATCATTAGTTGGTATAATTGTCTTAATCCCTTTTTAATTATTGTTAACTATCTACATTTATTCATCATGTTTTACTTTGTTGGTATGATTGACAACCTTGCTAGCATGTTCAACATGATAATGAGTGAGTAGTTTCCTTAGCTAGGGTTAATGGGTAATTAGGGGAAACCAACATGGGGGATGATTCATGCTTAAATTAATATGTTTTCATAGTTTATTTGCTTGCTTGTTGTGATCTCAACTTATGCACATGTTATGTTTGATGAAATGCGAGCCTATGAATCCTTGCATTTTTTACCCATCACCTATCTTTTCAATGAGACTTGTAAGACATAAACCAACTCGAGTCTCATTAGACCATACATATAGTTGAGTAGGGAAGATTAAGTCGACTTGTAGGTGTTGTACAATCTAATCGATTCGGCTCCGGGACCCAAACTTTCCTAGGATTGTAAGATATAAACCAACTCGATCCATCACAACAATAATTGCTTGCTTATAATTTGAGAATATGTTTGTATGATCAATTACCATAAATCCCCAATGACCCCATGAATCCCTAGTGCCTTTTATCAATTGTTTACATCCCTTTTTAATCATCTTGCTTGTTTACTTTTATTGCTATTTAGTTTAGTGATCTTCTACTTCAATCCCCAAATTGTAACACCCCTAGACACCACTAGTTGCAATTGAAAATCTCATCTCAATTCCCGTCCCTTGGGATCCGACCTTTACTTGCCTCTTTACTAATTGTATAGTTGTTTGTGGAGTTATAAATTGTGTTTTGGTCTAGGTGCTCCTAACAACAAGTACCGAAAACTAAACCTCCAAGTGAGTCCGACCAACTGTCCCGTGGATCGACCTCGACTTAACCACTATCTAGTTGTTTGTTGAGAATATAAATGTGTTTGAGAGCGTACAACGACACGCTCATCAAAATGGCGCCGTTGCCGGGGACAGTGTTTGTGATTAAGTTCTTGTTTGTTTGTCTAATTTAATTTTGCTTTAACCTTGAGGAATTTGTTCCTCAAGGTCGTTCTTACCGTTTTTTTGTAGTTTCCTTGGTTGTAGATGTTTCCTTGTCTTAGTTATGATGGCTCAAGAGTTGACATATGGAGTATGTGGTGGAACTTTTGTGTATAACTATGGCTATGGGGAGTTTGAGGAGCAAGTCAACACAAACCTACCTTACTACTCATATAATAATGAAAATCCTAACTACTACCCCAACATTCTGTTGGGGCTGGTGTCCTCTACAAGTAGTGCAATAACATTTAAATCTCTAAAAGGATCAAAGGGTATACTTTTGTATTATAATCAGTTGGTCCACGTTTATCAATAACGGTTGGCTTGCTAGATAAGTTTGACGTTATTGTCATACAGATGGCGGTGATCAACTGGTCCCTAAAAGTCACACCTATAGGATACGTTTGAGAGATGTGACGGTATGAAAATACAGTCATGTTGATGCCAAAATTGACTAAGCAGTTAGTCGGAGTTATTGACTAATAATTAGTCAAAATGCGATGTTGAGATATTTTATTTAATACGGATTAAATAAAATTGGCTAAGGCGAATTAAACAGTTAATTCGTAAATTAAATATAAACGATTATATTTAATTAATGTATATTGATTTAATTATACATTATTGTCTGTGTCGGACATGTATTAATATTTCAGCTAATCCGTGTTATTAGTTGATGTTTTAATAACCGATAACCGATGAGGATTTATAATAAAACCGCGTCATATACATTTAGAATTTTACGAGCCGGACCACGAGTTAAAATTAAGAGGAAGTGGAAGCCCACTTCCCCATGAAGGGCTCGGTTTGGCCGAATGAAAAGAACAAAAAGGAGAGCTTCTCCTTCTTGTTAACCTAATTCATTTGCAAAATAAAATTAGGGTTTTGAAGAGTATTTTCCTCTGAAAAACCTAGATCTCACATCTAGCAAAAACACACACAACTATTCTCTCAATATTGCAAGGCAATTAGAGAATACATTCTAGCACAAGGGCATAGTCTCAGACGGTCTTGGGTGCAACGATTAGGAGGAAATCTCTGTTGATTTCTGTTCTTAGGCCGCATCTCAAAGGACCCGAGGTTAATTCTTATGCTTTATCGTTTTCTATTATATTTTCGTTTTATGACAATAATCTCATATAAAATTTGCGTTATAGTCCTATATTTTAAGGGTATTATACGGATATTACCCCACACTTTCCCCAACAAAATCACCACACCCAGTATCCACAACAACCACCCACCCAAGACTCACTTTACAACCACTTCCAAATGCCACAATATAACTACTTTCACACCCACCCATAACAAGAAGTTGCGCCCAACTTTAACATTCAAAATGTGGTTCTCCAAATGATGGGAGACCAAGAAAACTTCTTCAAACAAGTGCTAGAGGAGAACCAAAATAGGGACAATGTTCTTCAAAGCATTGCTACCCATGGTGAGTAGTTGGCAATTCGAATTGCTCAATTGAAGGCAACCCAAGCAACCACGTAAGCAACTACTCCCCAGCAATCCTTGCGCATTGACAATGAATGTGAATTTGAGGTAATGACCTTTGATGAAGAAGATATGAAGTGGGAAGAGCCAATCTCCTTGAACTCTTGTGAGTATGAGGGTGTGACTTTTGATGTGAACATTGAGATGGTGGAGGAAGAATTTTTGAGGAGAAGAAAAGCCCCTATTTATGATTCATATGGAGAAAGCGATGATGACACGTCTAGAGAAGAAGATGATGAGGGAAAGATGGACTCAAATGATGAATGGAGTTATGGGATTAGCTTTCTTGAGGAGCCCATCCTTGAGAAGTTTGAAGACTATTTCAATGAAGAGGAAGAATTACTCTTTCTTATTAAACATGAGGACCTTGTCACACACACTATGGAGCCCATGATAGTTGGAGATGACATTATGGACCTTCTCACGAAAGTCAAATCGTCATACAAGAATTACTTAGTTGAAAACCTCAAGAACAATATTAAGAAGGAGCCTGCATGTGGAAACTTTTCACCCACTATCCCAACTCCCAAGATAACCCATCATCAATGCCATGAAAGTTCGCCTTCTATCCTTGAAGTATTGATTAGTCCAAGCATTTACGCCATAAAATTTGGAAGAAATAGGAGCAATCGAAAAACCCCCTATGACAAGAATTTAAAGTTTGTTAGTTTTAAGAGCCGGAAAAGCCATCATGACAAAGCAAAGAAGAAGGGGATGGAGTTCAAAGGGAGATCCCTCATGGATTGGCCCTACTCTATTATGAAATGGTTCTAAACTTACTCATGCATACTTGAGGACCATTCACAAGCATTTGACCAACTATTGAGAGCGTCGAGCTCTATGGATAATGAAATTCGTCATTTCAACTTAGTTTGGTGGAGTCCTATCTCAAACCACCATTTGTAATATATTCTTTCCAATCTTCACATTGTACCATAATTTTTGCAATGTACATATTTCCTTTAGCCCTTACTTGAGAGATGTGAGGGAGAGTTCTTATCTACTCTTTGAGCAATTTTTCAGGAAAAGAAAAGATAAGGAGGAATCACAAAAGGGTGCAAGGGAATGGCTTGACTCAAAGCCTTCAAAAACAATGATTACAGGCCAGGACGCCCGTCCCAAAAGCATGCCGCTCGGCCCGTACCTGGAAGAAATGAAGAAAAGCTTGCTGAACTAAAATCTGCCCGAGCTATGCCCAAGTCGCCCGGCTCAATAACTAAGTAGCCCGGACTGTCCCCAGGTCGCTCGACCTGAGCTCCAACTCAAGGCAAGAATTTCACTAGTTGAGAATCTGCGCGGTTCTTCCTCTTGACGCCTGACTTATGCCACAGGTCACTCGGATCGACTTCAACACGCCCGGGTCAGAACAAAAAATTGCAGGGCACTTTCACTGGACGCCCGAACGTAGCCCCCAGCCCGCTCGTCCCAGCACCTTTTTTTCGTTATAAACGTCCCCCACCATCTCTATTCCCTTATCTTATCAATATCACAACCACATCTCCTTATCCTCATTACAATCTCCATCACAAAAACCCCATCACAATCATCAAATTCAAGGTTTTTAAGCAAGTCCTTACCAACCACATAAAGCAAGAATGAATCTAAGAAGCAAGAGCAAAAAAGCCGTCGAGACCGCGCCCAAGCGCCATAAGGGTGCTACTTCAACCACCTCACGGGAGGCAAGGGGCCGAGAGAATGAGATGATACCGGATGTTGCACAACTTGAGTATTTCCCGGAGGTATATTTTGTCAAGAATGAACACCGTCAACGATTTGAGCAATTGCTAGGTAAGGCCTTTGAACCCACTCAATTCATTGATCTTGAGGTGTTAGAAATATTGGTATAAGACATCAAACGGAGGTATTTTTCAATCGTTTGGGTCTCGAGAAGTTGTTCTATGCCCATGAGGACACTTACTTGAGCCTCACACTAGAGTTTTTATGTAGCCTCCGTGTTGTCACAAATCGACAAAAGAAAGTCGGTATGGAATTCCGCCTTTGCAATACGTATCATAGAATCACCCTAGACCACTTTGCAAGGTTCTTTGGTCTTGAGGTACCAAGGAATGACACTGACAAGCCTTCCGACTTCATTGCTAACCACCTTTGGAAGCTATTTCCGGGAGGGATTTCCATTCCTACAAACAATGCTGTACTTTCGCAATCCAACATCCGGTGATTAGGATTAGCGAATAGTTCATGGCTGAAACTATAAATGGAAGGCTAGAGAAAGACAAGTGCACCCTTCTCGACTTGACCTTCCTAGATTCTTACTTGAATGTACAAGGGACGCGGCATTACAACTTCAACACACCCCTTGAGATAATTACAAGGTTTAATGACTTTGAAAAGGGGAATTCTCCAATCAAAACCTTTGTGATGGGAGCCTTAATCACAATTTTGACCAATGAACTTTGCCCCGGGTTCAACGATGATGAGAGGTATGAAAAGCTCGAAGGGAGCACTTTGAGCGACGAGGATGCTATCTTCAACCACCGCCGGTGGTGTAGATACAATCAAGCCAGAAGTATAGAGTGGTTCACTAAGGGATGTACACCACTTATTCTCATGGGGTGGAATATACCGCCTACCGAGCCCCGCTTGAGCCGGTACTCACCAAGGCAAAGCTACCTCCTCCCCATTGAAATCCTTGACCACCCACCACTAAAAGAAGAAGCACCTCACCGACCTCGGAAGGTGCCGGAATGGGGTGATGCTCCACCATCTTATGTACCCATTCCACCCTACCCCACACCACATGTACCATTCACTCGTCAAGATCCGAGAGCTCCATCCATGGGCGAATTGATGAAGCTCATGCAAAATGTTGATCTTAGAGTGCACGACGGGAGGGTTGACAACTAATTGGCCTAATACCCCTCCTACTACAACATGGCTCAACAAGGGTACATCAACCCTAGAGGCCTTCATCCATCTTGGGCTCAACCGCATCTCTAGTTCCTTAACTATGGCAACCAAGGAGGGAACTTTGGCGACCAAAGTGGGGTTTCTATGGCCAAGGAGGAGGCTATGACCAAGAAGGATATAGCAGACAAGGAGGCCGCGATGACGATGATGATCATGGGTAAGATGCCTAGAGGTGTTTAGTCACACCACCTCTATTTGTATGATACCCTCTCTCTCTCTCTCTTTTGTATAGGTGCATTGCGTTTTAAATATTTTGCATTGTATTATATCTCACATGATCCATGTAGTTAGTCGTTGCATATAGACTACAATTCATGCATAGTCACTAATGACCAAACCTATTCCTTTCTACACTAGAAATAGTGCTTAAATCAGTTTGGGGAGGTTTGATCATGGGTGACCATAGCTTAATAGAGAACATGCATCATCTAGTGTAGTTTAGATTACATTCATTTATTATATATGTTATATAGAATTGTATTTAGTTAGAGCATGCATTCATTCATATTATATCATTGCATTTGTACTTCAATTTCCAGAAAACTTTAAAAATCCAAAAACATGTATTTCTATTTCATTCCTACTCCTACATGTACATTGAGGACAATGTCCAAAATAAAGTGGGGGATGGGAATTTATATTCCAAAAATGCATAAAAATTGAAATTTTTTGAAAAATCTCAAAAATATGTTCTTTAATTTCATAAAAACAAAACCCATAAAAAATTGAAAAATTAAAAAAACCAAAAAATTTCTTTCCTTTCTAGTGTAGAATTGTATACTTTGTATATATTTGTTTGTTTGTCACTCTTATCACATTGGGTCAACTACGCCACATTCGAGGCACGAAGGAAATAGAAGACCGCATGGTATGATCTTTCCAAATCTCCTTCCTCCTTTTCATGTGTTAATGACAATGTGGCTATATTTTGATTAATGCGGTATGAACCAATGTGTTTCTAAGAGTTTGCATCTAGATTATTTGGCATAATAGTAAATAGAAGCATATTCAGTAGGTTGTATATATGATAGTTGCATCATGGCATGTAGTTGCATGGTTAAAAAATTTTGTAAAATTGCCTATTTGGAAAGCTTGATAAGTGTTTACAAGGCCCTTGTAGATAATTTTTATCCTTGAGACTTTGTTTGCTAGAATACTCTCAAGACACCCTATGATGTGTTATACTAGTATCTTTTGACCCATGGATTAAGGCCAAGTCAAGAGTACCTTGTGGTGTGATAACACATTGCCTATCGTTTATTACAAGGTGACCCTTGGTGCCATGCAACCGTCCTATACTTCTATCATCAAATTTTGTTAACAAAAAGGGAATGGGCATAAAAACATCAAATTGAGTTCAACTACCAAATAGAAATCAAATGTTTGCAAATTGCATTAAATGAAAAGAGGAGCAAAAATAGACTACTATGCTTCAATAAAAGTACCCTTGCTACAAAATGAGGTTACTTTAAAAATGTTCAAAATTCAAAGATTGAATGCCAAGTATCAAAATGCCAAATATAAAAAATGGCAAAGAAATGTTCTCAAAAAGTCAAATGCCACAACAATTTGGGGGGAAAACAAATCAAAAGCAAACTACCATTGTGAAACTCATGCATCATGAAACCCTTTCTATCCTTTGATGATCCTACTTTGTTGCATGGTGGAGAGGGGACGACCCTTCTTCTTGTCTAGGCAAGAGGGGGAATTCTGCGATCCTACAGTGTTTCTAACACCATAAGGACTCTACTCTTGACGAAATCATTTAGCAATTGTGGACAAAGGTACCCAAGTTTGACACAACTTGGAGGTGATTTGTGGGTATCCTTTTAGACTTAGTAACTTGGAGAAATAATATCTATAATAGAGTGTGTACCCTTAAATCGCTTCCCTTTTAGATGATTTCCGCCACTTATATGAGGAAAGTGGCTATTCTTTTTGTAGATGCATCCCTTACTTGATCTTGTGTGCTTAAATGTTAGGATGCATCGCCATTTTGGCAAGCCCCACCTTGCCTTGCAAGAAGGCATCTTACCTCATAGATGTCTTGTTGTGAGTTGAAGGGGTGGAGTGAGACCCGCTAATTGTCTGACATCGGCTATATTATTAGGATAGTTTAAATAAAGGTCATAGTTTTAGTCACCTCTTTACTCGGGATGAGCAAAGGTTCAGTTTGGGGATATTTGATGTGACTCCTATTTACGCACATTTAGTCCCCTAACTAACCTAGCTCCTATGATTTTTTTTTGGTAAAATGTAAGAATATATTAATAAATGGATATCATAGTACAAGAGTCATATAGGATAATTACAATTGATTCATGCTATGTAACCATTCAACATCATCATGTTTCAAAAGTTTTAAGTCTCTACTCCTGATTGTTGCTTTCACCTCCTATTCGATCATTGTGCTAAGCTTTTCTGGCCTGAGAACTGTCATATCCACCCTGCACTTATTACTTTGCTGCCATATCTAGTAAATCAAACACACAAGCATTGCAAAAGACACACTTTTCTGAACCTTGGATCCATTATAATGCATACACCAGTCCAGCAAATCATGTGTGGGGAACACTCCTCCCATAATCTGATTTATAGCATGGATAACTCGTCTTCTATAAACACAGTAAAAAAACAGATGCTCCTGAGTTTCATTATCTTGCCCACACAGCAGACAGTCAGCATCACTTGTAACACCATATTACAGAAGCTTGCTTTTGGTTTGCAGAGCATCATGAGCCCAAAGCCACCCCATAAAGCTATGCTTAGGAGTGTTGTAGGGATTCCAGATCATAGGATGCCAACAAACCTTAGGCCTGACCCCTCTTAACCATCTGTAACAGCTAGCAGGTGAGTATCCATCTGGTTGTTCGTGCCATTTGCCAGTTAAGTATCCAGCTGCCAGTTCATTTTTGACCCTGCAAATACGCCTCCACACCCAACTGGAATTTGTACTAGGCTCATAATCAGACCAAGCCCTTCCTTTGAGATGATTACATTCCACCCAATTGACCCAGACAGTGTCCCTATGATTTTTAGTATGTAATAGGGCTGTTTCTTATCTTTAGCCTCCTTCTATGCATATTCTATGAGGTTTGTTGTCCTTTGTAGGAGAAGAGAATTAACCTCGCCTAAATGGAGTGAAGCGGAGCTAAATTGATGATATCCAACAACCAAGCATCATAGAGGAGACTAATACCAAAGACCTAAGTCAATAAAGCAAGGAAAATGGGCAATGATGAAGACCCCCATGACCCTTCAACGATCCCCATGGATCTTAAGGCAGTTAGAGAAGGAGAAACCATGCTGGCTCACAATCTGAATGGCTCAAGCCTAATCCGGGCGACTCAGCAACCAATCCGAGCGGCCCGAGTATAGAACGAGCGTCTTCCCCCTGCATGGGACGTGAGGCTCCTCCTGAGACTTGCAAGGCTCTAACCTCCTTTTAAAAGGGTCTAATCGTCATTTAAGCCCTTAGTTAACCTAATCCTTGTACTACTATAAATAACTCTTTTGTAATAATTAAGGGATTAAGCCCTCTTAGTGGAGGCAAAGCTTCCTTGGTTTAGATTAAGCTCTCATTAGGAGTAGATTAGAATAGATTAGCATTCAATCATTCCACAAATTACACATTAATCTTTCCTTAATTATTGTCCAAGATTTAATATTGGGTAATTGAAGATTATTGGGTTATTATTGGAGAATTGCCAACTCTTCATCAATCAATCAAGTTTTCTTCTATTATTCTTTGCTTTCTATTTGAATCATCCTTAAGTTGGTATAATCTCTTCTACCCTTTGCTTGATTAATTTTTGCTTTACTCATTCGCCATGTTTAACCTTGTTAGTATGATTGACACCCTTATTAACATGCTTATTATGACTATGAATGAGTAGTCTCCTAGCTAGGGTTAATGGGGGATTAGGGGAACTATAACATGGGGGTAGATCCATACTTAATCTAATTTGTTTTCATAAGATTGCTTGCTTCTTGTATTGTTAACCTATGCACATGTTATGTTTGATAAAATGCTAGACTATGAAACCTTGCATTTATACATCTCTTATCTATTCAACATGACTTGTAAGATATAAACTAAGTCGAGTCTTGTTAGACCATGCATAGAAGTGAATAGGAAGAAAGTAAGTCGACTTGTAGGTGTTGTACAGTCTTGATCGACTCGGCTCCGGGACCCAAATCTTCCTAGGAATTGTAAGACATAAACTAACTCGATTCTACTACAACAATATTTACTAGCAACTATGAAAACATGTTTGTATGATCACCACCATGATTCCCCTATGATCCCATGATTCCCTAGTATTGTTAATCAATTGTTTACATCTTTAATTTATTGCTTGTTTTACTTTATTGCTTTCATTAGTTTAGACTCACCAACTCCAAACCAAACCAATTGTGACACTAGCATAAATTGAGATAGATAGACTTAGAACCCAAAGCACACCGTCCCGTGGATCGACCTTGACTTAACCACTATCTAGTTGTTTGTTATGAATATAAATGTGTTTGAGAGCGTACAACGACACGCTCATCAATATGGCTTAAGTCATACAATAACAAATGACATTATTGAAGGTTGTAAACTTACTCAGTTATCATCTTTACACAACTGTCTCCTTAGCGAGAGTCAATTCAGTACCCTTTTTTTTCCACTTGGATTGCCAGTAGCACCCAATGCTTCCTATTCAATTTGGGACATTGAACTGTTAGTTCATTTACACGCATGTAAGCATTTTAATAATAAATTTATTGAACCGTGATTCATTACAATAATCACGTACTATACATACATATTCTCATTGTAGGGGCAAGCCATAGTTTTTTGGTCGACATCAACCAACGAGTGATACTATTGATTTGTCCTTCGTATGAAATTATGTGCACAGAGAACGCCATAGGACTCAAGAATCCGTAGGCGTGAATTGGGACCTTCCACTCAGCGATCTGATTATTCAAGTACCTATTATTACGCCACATGGAACGAAGAATGTTATTGTAATTGATAATTTAAACAAACATCATTATTCGTAATGGAAATGACTAAATAGTTTTATTAATAAAACTTACATCATCTAAACCAAAATGTGAACAACATCTAAATTGTCAAGGTCGCCAAATTTCATCAGTTGCTTTGGGTCCAGTACGGCTATATCAGCTGCGCCCATAATTTCCTCTTCAATGTTAATCATGACTACATCCCCTCTAGGTGACTTCTGTACAGCCAGGTTGTGCAAAGCCTTCAGCGAAGTAGTTTTCATTTTTTTCTTATATTCACACGATTTATAATAAGAATCATAAGCAGGCTTGAGTGCAACAACTTTCGTAGCTAGCTTATATTGTATGTCCTGTGCTTTTGTTTTTGGGGCAAGACGTAGTCCTTTCGGTGACTTTGTCCGTTGACGTTGTAGTAATTGCTTTAGCTGCCGCCATGGCTTTGCTTAACTTCTGCAAATGTAAACATTAAAGTACTTACGATATGTTAATATTCGTACCCTAATATATTTAAAGAACAAGTAATAATTAACGTCTGCGTATAGGTACCTCGGGGATGGCAACATTGATGAGGTTATTAGACCATTGCACATAAGAACTTAGGGCTTCTTTCAAATAAGTGACCTCCTCATTAGGAAATGATACTTAAACTTCCCAATACTCGTCTTTATATAATTGGGACAGTTCCACTTTCATGCATTTGTCACGAAAGGGTATACCATGAACCTTAACGTGTTGAAGCCGGTCGTAAGCGAACACGTATCCCCTAGCAACAACAACTTTCTGTTTCCCCTGTAAATAGAACAGATGACAAGCAACCTTGCAATCGCCCTTCACGACAGCTTTAATCAATTAGTACACATATATTCACTACCTTTAATAAATTTCATAATTTAAAAACATGTACTGAGATGAATAATTATAAACTAGCAGCTATTACCTTTTTCGGTGTTGAGAAGAACGTCTGCTCATCAACTACCTCAATCTCATCCTGTGTCACGGCCTTCCTGGCTTCCTCTTCCTCTTCAACTGCATGATATCGATCCTCGGCTCCCACCTCAGTCTCCTTTGCCATTTCCTTCTCCCTTTCCATGTCCTCCTCGGCTTCTTTCTGTACATTAACACTTGTCCATACATGTACTGATTTTACAAATCATATAACACATTGTATATAAGACATAAATATTATTACCTCTTTTTTCTCCTCCTCCTCCTCCCCTTCTTCTTCTACTCGCCCTCCTCCTCCTTCTTCTCCTCCTCGTACTCCTCCTTCTCGTCCTCCTCTGCTTCCTTTATGACTTCTTGAACCATATCCAACTCTTCCTCTGATAACTATTCCCCAGTTTTCAACATTCTCAGAATCAACCTGGCTATTTTCTGTAGCTGTGTAGTAGAAATTAATGTCAGCATATATAGTTATAAATTACGTTGGTTCAAATACAGTATTTATACGATTACCTTCTTGGAATCTTCGCCACTCATCATCCTTTGAGTAGTTTTCCCAAAATACTTAGTGATACCAACATGCGTCGATACCCCTTTCACACGACCTGGATGCTCTACTTTGCCAATTGCCCTAGCAAGAATGTCATCACGTCCTTGAGGCTTCCATTTTCCTTCCTCTACCTCCTTCTCACAGATCCTCTATATACACAAAAAACAATTAAGCAACTAAATTTTATTTAAACTCACAATTATATAACTACGACCGCCAGTTCACCGTAGGAGTGACATATTAAGTCAAACTTACAATTTTCTCTTTGATGTCCTTATAATATTCAGTTTCCGTCTTTCGTTCTTAGGAGTGTGACCTTGTAACACCCCAATACTCCAAGTGCCTTACCAAGACCACTTAAGGCATGGGAATGCTACCATCTCGGTTACTCGAGGCAATGTATATCAAATAGACAATAACGAAACATACTTTATTAAATATATTTAAAGCGATACAAATCCAAAACCAAAACTGTTAAAAGAAAATACAACTGTTACCCAAAAATGTCAAACCAACTAAAGTAAACAACTGTTCAAAACACAGCGAAAGACTTCTAGACATCTCGTGGTGACTCAACGCAGCTATCCCATGCGCATCCATCTCATAACTGCTCAATAACTGCTCACCATCCCCGAATGGATCACCACAGTTTTCAAAACATTTAAACGGGGTCAGTTACTGATTACACAAAAACAATACAACAGAAACAATACACAATCATCCAATCTCCATCATAACTCTACACACCTGACTACACACTAAAGTGTGTAGTCCTGCAAGAATACCTATTTCTACAAGTATTCCACACCGCAAGTAGGGGACCGCAGCCGTTCCCACCTAAGCCCCGCTCATCTCATCCGAGCAATAACCCATGTTCCTAAATGTGCACATCCCCTCTGTAGCGGGTTCCACAGAGGGCAAATAAAAGGCGTGAAGCCACTCTCGCAAGTGACTCCACTCAGCCGAGGGCGCACCTCGCGAACCACAGACAATTACACAATCAATTATACAATAACAATGCCAACATAAAACCAACATGTTATAGATCAACAATAAACACAGCCACTACCAACAATTATGTAACCAATAACCGAGTAGGGAAACCCTATCCGAATAAGCAACCACAAAACCGTCACAAGTAGCTAATCAGTAATGCTCCTCTACGAAACCTCCTCCTATAATCACATATATATACAATTACCATCTAATCGACATAATACTCCCAAAACCCCCAATTCTTCCCAATTAGGGTTTTAAACAAACTCAACGAAACAGTATAAAAATTATACAAGAATATTACCCTTGACGCGATGAACTCAACGGCGTAAAGAACACGATGATCCGGCAAACTTAGCCGTTTGGGATTTGATAATAACGCGAAGAATGCAACAATGTACTCTTTTCTCTCTTTGAAAGGTTTTTAGAAAAGTTATTAAGAAAGATGACGGAACCCTTAAATACTAATCACGCGTTATTAACAAAACCCGTCTAAAATAACCCGTAAGACCAACTTACTCGATTGGGTAAGTGACTTAATCGTTCGAGTGCCCCATACTCGATCGAGTGTCACACGTACTCGATCGAGTACCCATCAGGCAGACGAAGATTTAGTATAAAATCATACTTACTCGACAGAGTAAGCTCCACTCGATAGAGTACCCATAGATATAGAAAACCGTAGTATTACAGTCTTCTCTCCTTAAAAAGAACTTCGTCCCCGAAGTTCAACCCACACACAAAAACAAAACATACCAACTCAAAACACGACACACAACAACGCAACTAAAACACAAAACAAAACCCCCAACTAAACTCAAACCGACTCAAAACAACTAGTACTTTTACCAAAACTAACATAGACCATACCAAAAACTTATGTGATCACCTCCTACCCCCCTAAAACAAACATGGTTACGTCCCCGTAACCACACATACTTGATGAAAAAAAGATGGATATGGCTCCCTCATGGCCTCTTCCGCCTCCCATGTAGCTTCCTTAACCTCATGATTAGACCATAGAACCTTAAGCAACATTGTTTCCCCGTTCATAGTTTTCCGAACTATCCGATCAAGAATCAGTTTTTGGACCTCAAGATAATACAAGGACTCATCCAACTCTATGTTCTCCACCTCCAGCACATGTGAAGGATCGCTCACATACTTCCGTAACTGAGACACATGAAACACATTGTGCACCCTATCCAAAGCGCTGGTAAAGCCAACCGGTAAGCAACCTCACCCACGCGATCTAAAATCTCATATTGGCCGATAAACTTCTGGCTCAGCTTCCCTTTCTTACCAAACCTCATAACCCCACGCATAGGAGATACTTTCAAAAAAACCTTGTCCCCAACCTGAAACTCTATGTCATGGCGATGTAAGTCTGCATAACTATTTTGTCGATCCTGGGCCGCTTTTATCTTTTGCCTAATCAGCTTAACCTGTTCTACCATCTCCTGTACCATATGTGGTCCTAAAACCACTGCCTCAGCTCTATCATCCTAGCAAATCGGACTCCTACACCTCCTCCCATACAAACCCTCAAACGGTGCCATCCCAATACTCGTGTGATATCTGTTGTTATAAGATAACTTAATCAGATCCAATCTATCTTCCCAACTACCACTGAATTCCATCACACGCGCCCTCAACATATCCTCCAAGGTCTTGATAGTCCTCTCTGTCTGCCCATCTGTCGTAGGATGAAAAGCAGTACTCATCTTTAAAGTAGTTCCCATCAGGTCCTGCAACTCTTGCCAAAATCGTGATATGAATCTCACATCTCTATCTGACATTATATCCTTAGGCACCCTATATAAACGAACCACATGCTTTCTATATCCCAAAGCTAATTGTATCTTGGTTCAAGTATCTTTCATCAGCACAAAGTGAGCTGACTTGGTCAAACGGTCAACTATTACCCATATCATGTTATTACCTTGTTGACTCCTCGGCAAACCCACTATAAATTCCATAGAGATAGACTTCCATTTCCACTCAGGAACCTCAAGAGACTGAATCTTACCTTTTGGTCGTCGCTACTCTCCCTTAACCCTATGACATATCAAACATCGAGCCACAAACTCTGCTGATTCCTTCTTCATCTTAGGCCACCAGAAAGTCTTTTCAAATCCTTATACATCTTGTCACAACCTGGATGTACTGAATATGGTGTGCAATGAGCCTCTGTCATGATTATCTTTTTCAACTCCTCATCATTATGAACACACTACTTGCCATCAAATCTCACACTGCCATATGTATAAATAGAGAACCGAGACACTGTCTTATTCTCTACTCCAGCTATCCACTCCTCAATCTTAGGATCCAAAGTCTGTTTCCTACGAATGTCATCATAAAGATCTGGCTCCACTGTCAAGTCCCCTCTAGCATCCCCTTTCTGTATCATATGTATCCCCATCTTCCCCACCTCATGTCTCAACCTCATCAAAGACATAGATGTGTATAGAGAATGCACACTCTTACTGCTCAGCGCATCAGCAACCACGTTTGCCTTTCCTTCATGGTATATAATATCCATGTCATAATCCCTTATCAGCTCCATCCACCTCCTCTTTCTCAAGTTCAGCTCTATTTGAGTGAACATGTACTTAAAACTTTTGTGATCTGAAAACACCTCAAAGGTCACCCCATAAAGATAGTGCCTCCAAATCTTGAGAGCAAACACAACTGCACCCAACTCCAGATCATGTGTCGGATATTCTCTTCATAGGGCTTTAATTGCCTAGAAGCATAGACAATTACTTTCCCATTCTGCATCAACACACATCCCAAGCCATTCTTTGAAGCATCTGTATATACGTCAAAGTTCTCACACCCTTCAGGTAATGCTAAGACTTGAGCTGTGGTCAAACGCTCCTTTAATGTTTGGAACGCCGTATCAAAACTTTCATCCCAACAAAACTTGTTCTCTTTCCTCATCAACACCGTCATAGGTCTAGCTATCTTAGAAAAGTCTTTCACAAACTGACGGTAGTACCCTGCCAAACCCAAGAAACTCATGTTCTCTGCCACATTCATCGGTGCTTCCCACCAAGTGACTGCCTCTATCTTTGCCGGATCCACAGCTACACCCTTCTTGGAAATCACATGCCCCAGAAAGGCAACCTCCACGAGCCAGAACTCACACTTAGACAACTTTGCATATAGATGATTGTCACGCAAAGTCTACAACACCAACCTCATGTACTCCTCATGCTCCTCCTTAGTCTTGGAATAGACTAAGATATCATCGATGAAGCTCACCACGGACCAATCCAAAAATTGACTGAAGACCCGGTTCATCAAATCCATAAATATTGCAGGTGCATTAGATAACCCAAACGGCATCACAACATACTCATAGTGACCATACCTCTATATAAAAGCTATCTTCGGAATGTCCTCATGCTGAGTCTTCACCTGATCGTAACCCGACCTCAAGTCAATCTTAGAAAAGACCACTGCCCTGTTCAACTGGTCAAACAAATCATCTATCCTTGGCAAAGGATACTTATTCTTCATTGTAACCCTGTTCAGCACTCTGTAGTCGATGAACAACCTCAAACTCCCATCTTTCTTCTTCACATACAGAACTAGTGCTCCCCACGGTGATATACTAGGTCTAATGTATCCCTTATCAATCAAATCATCTAGCTGTTTCTTCAGCTCCTCCAACTCCTTAGGACCCATGCGGTACGGGCCTTACAGATTGGTCTCGTCCCTGGTTTCAGCCTTACAATGAAAGCTATCTCTCTCTTTGGTGGTAAACCTGGTATCTCCTCCGGAAAAACATCGGGAAACTCTCCCACCACTGGTATTTGATCGACTGTCGAACTCACCATGCTACGGTCTCTCACATGGCATAGGATCAAGGGACACCCCCTTCCCCAGATAAGACTTCAATGTCACCGCTGCAATCACTTTAACTTTGGGTTTGACAACAAACCCACGATAAGACACACTAACTCCCTTAGGACCCCTCAAAGATACTCTCTTTTTGTGACAGTCTATTCCAGCTTTGTACATACCCAACTAGTCCATGCCAACTATCATCTCAAAACCATCCATGGGAAACTCTAACAAATCTACCAGAAGGTCAACCTGCCCAACTATCATAGACACACCCTTATACAAC